>NW_028145463.1:1880000-1934549 GCF_977016875.1 Pavona decussata
AGAGAGCCGTAAAGGGTAAATAGGTAAAGATACAATATGATTGATGATGATGATGTGATCATTTGAATTGTAGTGTACTGTAAAAGACAAAATAAGAAAAATGAAACAACAAGAGATAAAAGCTCAGTATACAGGAGATACTTGTCACGTCACTGGATAACAAATTAGTGTAGCTTATTAAGTTCAACTTCAGAATGTTAAAAAATATCAGAATTTTGACAAGTATACCATAGTATGGCTTATTTAAATTCAAAAAGTTAACATGTTGAAAAGTAATAAAAACGTTGTTCTTTGAAAGACAACACTTTGGTTTAATATTTCTGAAACAACGGAAAGGTAAACTGTTCATTATCGGAGCTCGGACATTTCACTACACGTCATAAGAAACGTAGATCTTAGAGAGATGCCGTGGTCACGTGTTTAGGGCGTTTGACTTTCATTCTATCATAGCATCATTTCCTTGGAAAAGAACATTTGTTTCTCAATTGACTTTCTCTCATCCCTGACCTATAAATTTAAACCATTTAAGGTGGCCGAACACAGTTTTCAAGTATACCGGTGTTAGTAAACATTAATTGAAAACTACATACTTCTGAGTACCCGAAATTAGCATGGTGCAAAATTAACTATGAAGGAATAAATTTTGATACTTCTTGTTGAGCAAGGCAGTTGCCATGGCAACACAGCAAGCTATTAACCGTCCACAAATAAAGGTTTTCCTTAATTTTTAGAAAATGCACTCGTTAGATTTTTTCCATTTTTTGTATCCAGACAAACTCACAAAATACTGACATAGTGACGCTGCTTTCATGTAATTTTAACAGAGAGATCTCCTGTAAATGTTGGTTTTGCACTTTAATGTTTTTTGAAGACACCCTCTGTTAGATTTTGTTTTTGGTTTGTAGGCGAGTTACGCTTTTAGAGAACTACTGTTTTGTCAAATTTCACGAAATTCTAACGAGCGGTTCCTTAGAAAACAGTTCATTTCCATCAAAACAACCAGTCACAATTTTTTGATCAAATGCGCATGCGTGGCTTTCAATTAGATTTTCTCAGCAAAGATGAAAGCGTACAAAAAGGCTTAGCTCTTCGTGAACTCACTTTTTTTGTTCGGCGAGAAATGAAGAAGGATTCACAAACAAGAAACTGAGTTATTTTAAGAGCTAAACTTACATTTGTGATTTATTTAGTATAAAATCGAGGGATCGATAGTATTTGCTTACCACAACCCTAGCGCGCGCTTGATAGCATCACTAACAGAATCTGTAAAGCGCGCGCAAACTGTGTTCGGCCACCTTAACTGTAAAGCATGTTGGAAAAATACGAGGAAATGACATCCCTTCACGAGGAAGCGAGCTTAAGATTCACCAATCACTTTATAGATAGAAATCATTATGCATTTCTAGTAAGCACCGGGAATTTTGAAAAAAAAATTTTTTTTTTGAAAATTTGTTTTGCCACCACCCTAGTGCATATAGATTTTAACCTGTCAAACTGCAACCTGATCAACTAGACACCCACGCAGGAGGGTGGGGTGGGGGGAAGACTTCCAGTCTCTTCATGCTTTAGAATCTGAAAATAATTACCATTTTGTATATACCACACAAGTGAATAGTGCTTTTCGCGCGCGCTGATTGGCTAGCTCGGAGGTGATTAGCCAAGTGCTATTCACCTCCGAGCAGCCGAGGAGAAACAAGATGGCTTCCCGTTTCGCTAAGGTCACTTAAGAGGAAAACATTTCGATAAAAGAGACGGCTATTACAAAGAATACAAAAATGGTAACAAGGTTTGGTTTGAAGGCATTACATGGTAAGTTGTTTAATCTTTCAATCCTCATATTCTAAGGCGAAAAATTAAAATACAATGCATTGTTTACGAAAACTGTCGAGCACTATAATTACAATGTAAACAATGAAACATCTAATGTTTTGCAGCATGGTTTTAACAACAGGACAAATTTCACACAACAATCTGAGAAAAGACACGTATAGCATCTAAATAAGTGCCTCCAGAAGTTTTATTTCTCCGCAAGAAAGTGAGAAGGAACTTTCTACAATAAGATATCGCTTACCGCGCGGCGCGCGAGATTTTAAAATTTCCCACCATTTGTCGTATGTTGTCAGAAATAAAGTATTTTTTGGTCCACTTCTCATTCAGCTTGTGTGGGATATACTAAAACAATTATTCACCTCAGTGTCGGTGAAAGTGATGGACCATCACTATTCACCTCCACTTTGGTGAATAATTGTTAATCATTCCTGCGCCTCTCACCTCATTTCATTAGTTGCTTCAAAGACGTTACACATCTTTGAAGGCCTACTCTGGGACCTTAAGTCGCCTTAAGTCACCTAAAGTTGCCTTAAGTCGCCTTAAGTTTCCTTAAATACCCCACGGGGGGGGGGGGGGGATCTCATATAGAATTGACCGGGGTGGTCGCCATACATTTTAAGGGGTTAATAGTTGTGGTTGGTTACCCCTCAGGGTATTAAAATGTAAAATTACTTCCATCAGATAAATTGTGGAACCTTTTAGGGTAATAAGCCAAAAAATACGACAGGCAGCAAATGTCAATCAACTGACTTGGTACCTCTTAAATAAAATGATAAAAAAATTGTTCAGATCATGCCTTCAAAACAGAATTCTGATACTTTTAGAGCTTCTTTTCAGAATTTTCGAGTTTATCCCTGTCACTTTTATGTGGGAGCACCCCCCACCCCCCTGCCGGTCTTTTAAAAATTGCTTAGATTAGAAAAAGCTCAAATTTTCCCTAGAGGATAAACTTCCCATTTCAATAAAAACAAATATGAATTTGTTTTCCATAATAGTGTATTCATTGGGTTGTAAAGCAATTGTTGTTTTTCCGGAGTTGTCGTACAGATCTCGTAAGTAGTTATATTTTCGCTTGTATATTTTTCGCTTGATTTCTTGTTCGATTGTTGTACGTTCACTTTTTCTGTTCGCGTTTGTTAATTCTGTATTTTCTTTCGTTACATTTGTTCTAGTGAATCGCGTTAAAGTATTAAAGTGCGAATTTCAAACTGTACTTGGAGTGTCCATTACAAGGAGTGTCAGTTGTGTTCCAAAATTGGTTTTAGATATGATTGTCAAAGAACTTTTATATTGTTTAGGTTAGATTTTGCACCTTTTTTTTTTGTCTTGTTGAAGAGAAATAAACTTGTTATCCCTTGTCTTGTTATTCTCTAAAAATGTCCTGGCTTGCTGAAAATGCCGGGAAAATGATAAGCGCCCACCCCCATGGTCTTAAAATTAAATAAGTGCCAAGCGTGGTTAATCGAATAAATACGGTATTAACACGAGTTTTAAAGCAGGTATGAATTAAGCAATGGATTCAAATTGTGCAATTACTGAGATATGGAAAGGAAAACATAAACAGACTTGTGGAAACCTTTTCCTACATGAACTTTTTATTGGAATATTTTGGATAACACAAATAAATAAAATGAGCTTTTCTTTTCTTTTCTTTTCTTTTCTTTTCTTTCCTTTTCTTTTCAAGAGTCATTGTCTCTCATCAAGAATTGATAAACTTTATAAGCTTAAGTGCACACTGTATGAAGGTTAAAATTATCCACTATTAGTCACTTACCGATTGGAAAACTTATCAAGTGCCGTCGAACAGTACATAAATGTAAGAAAGGATAACTTCTGGATATTGACGTGCCAAATCCATTCGCGATGAGTGTCTGTTTCACAACAACCATTTGACTAAGCATTTGTAAACAAACGGAAAAGCTGAAATGTGCCAGATGTCCGGACCAGCTACCATACTGGAAAACATGAATGTTACGCCGAAGGCGCCAGACGATTTACCCAAACTTCTGGCGCTTTTCGCGCAGCTTTTTGGCGGGTCCAATCGTTGGCGTGGCGTTAACCCGAAACATTTTAAAAATAATGTTTCCTGCGGTATTTCCAAAATACATAATCTACTTGCTGTTTCGACAAATATTTTTGTGGGATCAGATGTTTGTGGTTTCGTTTCTTTGGAGGGTTGACAATGTTTTTTTCGTCCCCTCACCCATTTTTGCCTAATACCGCTGAATTTATGACGTCCACATAGGCAGGGACCGCGGAGGAGGTGGGGCTGGGTCAAGAAATATATATTATTTCATTCCACTTGATCATATCTATCACTTACAGAAACAACTTACCTTACATAAAAGTATTTTAAGGTTTTCTTCGACAAACTCGACAATTTCAAACGGTTTGTCGTTAGTTTTGCTGCTGAACGGACGACTAGATTTTAACCGCGACTTTTAATATTTCCATTCGTTCTTGAATCAGTGTTTCACGAAGATAAAGTTTCATCACTAAGTAAGTTCGAGGGAGTTTTTGCACAAAGGCGTTCATTTCAGTGAAAGCTACTTATCGCCGTTACGTGTAAATATTTGAAACGGAGAATAATGCACAGCTACGGTCATCCTGGATCATTCAATCCCGCTGCCATAGAGAACAAAGAAACACATATGATTTACGGAAACATGAACAAGGAAACTGGGTCTTCAAATTACAAAAGCTGCTGGCTTTCACAAGAAACCATGTCGAAAATTTCTCCCTCATCAGCCTGTTGTGTTGATCAAATGTAAGGGCCAGACTGAAGCATTGACTCCTTTAAGTACTTCAAAAGAAAAGAAAACATATTTTAATTGCTACGATTGAAAATTTACATCAGCGTTGACAGTTTTTAATGCATTTCTAGCCATTTTAGAAGACTTTAAGTTTAAATTTTTTTTTTTTCCGGAGGAGCTCGCCCCCGGACCCATAGATCTGGGGGCATATTGAAGGCCTTTCTGGGCCTGAACTGGGGTGTCTGTATTTTAGGCCTTGAAGTCTTTGTGATGATGAAGCCTGGGTAATTTCTCGGTAATCTTAACAGCTATTTGCCTTCTAAGGCTTGGTTCCCTGATTGGTTGATTACAATAGCTCATTCACAGGCACGAACATCCTGCTTGCCCTTTAGATTAAGGCTTCCATGTGGAACCTAAACAAGACAAATTGCAAATGCCTACTGAGGTATTTTAACAGGCCTAACTATACATGGAAAACAGTCTAGCTTACTCACTGCGCCTTGGATAAAATTCTCCTTAAGTCACCCAAAAAAGCCTTAAATCGCCTTAAGTCGCCCAAAATCGTCTTAAGTCGCTTAAAATCGCTTCAGTTTTACAGTCTGTTTTGCTTAAGTCGCCTTAAATCGCCCAAAGTTACGGCGACTTCAGGTCCCAGAGTAGGCTTCTTTGATATACCTCAAATTATTTGAAAATAAATTACGTGGCTAGAAAACAAATGCGACAAAAGTAATTTTCTCGACGAATATAACTCCTCTGAAAACGATTAAAATATCTGTGTAAAACTTAAAACACGTAGGCTGAATTTTTACGAGCACTTTTTCAGGTCGCTAAGCGAGTGACAACCAGAAATCTCGTGAAAAAAGTTAAGTTACTTTTTAGGTTAACAAGGTCGGCGTACTTTAATAGAATTCTGCTCAAATTAAAGCCACCAAACCAGGTAGCTTAAGCGAGTCGCTAATTAATTTCTCCTGATTTTCACAAATAAGGAGCTACTTGCGAACACTTATTTGATAAAGCTATCAAAGTGGAAAGTAATACACGTTCAATGCTACTCGCTTCTCCACTCGCAATCTCAAATAGGCTGCAAACAGTCTCTCTTTTGTTCGAAAATCCACAGGGAAGAACGCCAAAAAAAAAAAAAAAATGAGCCAGCACAAATTTCGAAGCGCGAGTGGTAAAACCGCGAGCCGGGAGTAGCGCGGGTACCGGAAGGCGAGCCTAAAGAGAGACTGCTCTGCTTTCATACAGCGATTGTGAAGCCCGAAACAATAGAAAACTCCCAAAGCACAGTCTCAGCCAAAACGCTAAAAATCTTCAATGTTTACTCAAGTTTGGGCTTATAGAAGATAATGTCACAGTTTTTCAATGACCATGAAATTCAGAATCCGGGTAATCAATTGTAGCCCTGAAAAAATTCGAAGGAAAAAAAATACGAATTTTTAAGAAAATGCTTTTTTTGTGAGGAGGACTCTGAAACGTTGACAAGCGTCAACAAATAGCTAAAACTATAATTTCTATATGTTTGCATTGCTCGAAATCGGGCGCATTTACAAGACCCTAAGGCTTTCTGCTGACTTGCAAGGGCCCACCTGTTATAAAGATCCCCAAAATAAAGGAATAAATCTCATAGTTTATTAGATATAATCGTTTAAAGTTTGCTTATCATTTTTACATAAATTATGACCTAAATTTGGAAAGCGCTAAATTTCTCGAATTGGGTCTTTGCGATTTTGTTGGAACTCTGTTCAGCGCAAGGCACTAATGCGCACTATGTGTAGCCGAGAGATTCTCACGAAAAAAAGCCGGCAACAGCAGAATTTCGACTCAGACCTAAAAGGGGCGTGGCACTATAACCACGTGACATTTACTCCGATCGCCAATTTTTTTTTGCTATATTGTAGATTGATCTATATGTTATACATTCTATGTGTTACACTTACGATAAAAGTAAAGGTAGGGATACCAGAGAGCTTCATAGTAGGGTGGTACCACCAAAAAATAACTGGGTCGAGTCACCTTAAGGCTTTCCAGCTTATTTTCCTTATTTAACTTGACGAAAAAATTCGTCGATTGTCGCGCTTTTGTTGGCATTCAATCGTTTACCTGCCGACAGCGAAAAAGCGTAAATGAGTGCAGATGCATTTTGTGAAACATCTCCGTTCAAATTCTCCATCCTTCTTTAAAATATTTTATCCAAGCTCATTATGCATAAAAACCTTCCCAGGACGTGCAGTATCTTTGTTCCTGCACATGTAAACAAGAGCGCGTGAAATATTTTGTGTGATTAGCAGCGATTGTCTTTAGTTTCTAATTGATATTCATGACTAATTTTGCAAGCCTCACGCAGATTTCTGAGTTATCCTTTCGAAACATCGGTTGTACTGCCGTGTTGAATTTTAAAGTGGAAAATGATGAAATTTGAAGGCATTAGGGAAAGAAAGAAGTTTGAACAAACGTAGAAGGTAAGCCCTGCTTTGAAAATATTACTGGGTTAAGTTTGCATTAGTTTAGCTGACTTTTAAAAACACGTGCGCTAGCTTGCTGTTCGCTCAAAGTAGGTTACTTGGAAACTTGTCTATAAAGCAGATATTTTAGCCTCATTTCTGCTCTGTAAAGTGCCCGCTGTTTTGAAATATAAGACGAATTTTATTTAGTCTTGTTATTTAAGAATTGGAAGGGATACTGACGCCGTTCTGTTTGGTCAAAATTGTAGATTAACAATGCTAATTTTGAAATTATTTGCGCGGGCAAAATTTGCAAATAGATGCATAAATACATGCGATGCTTCTTTCTGTAAGTGTTTTCTGTAAACGCAGGCTATAAAATTGGAAAGGGAAATAGGAATTAGTATCGTTTCTACGGCGATAACATTTAGTAAAAGCGGTTGTAAATGCATATAGCTATATTTTTTTTAGTCAAAATTTAAAAAAGCGATCTCTGGCTAAAAAGATTAAAAACTACGAGCTTTCGACTGCCCGAACTGCAATCTTCGACGGGTAAAATGAGTGATGAGAAAACGATGAGAAAAACTTTTAAACAAAAATGTGAATTGCGAAATAATAAAAAGAATGTAAATAATTATGAATGTTTGTTAAAAAGAATGTTGTATTGCCCAGGTAACGGGCAAGAATTGTTATCCGCGTTAGGTGTCACTTTGGTGTGCCACGCTTCTAATGTTTTTCTGGTTCTAAAGCTGCCTTTGTCAATAATTTTTAACAAACATTCATAATTATTTACATTCTTTTTATTATTTCGCAATTCACATTTTTGTTTAAAAGTTTTTCTCATCGTTTTCTCATCACTCATTTTACCCGTCGAAGACTGCAGTTCGGGCAGTCGAAAGCTCGTAGTTTTTAATCTTTTTAGCCAGAGATCGCTTTTTTAAATTTTAACTATGTTTCATCCTGGCTACGGCCCCTCAATATTTTCATATATTTTTTTTGCTTGTTTTTGGAAATTACAATTGATCTTGCTTTTTTGCAACTTTGTTAAAATGACTATTGATTTGATAATCTGCTATTTCAGAGAGGCTTGGTCAGTAAATTTAATGTAGTCAACTGACGTGGAAATGCGATGGAATGATGTAGAATGATGGAACGATGTAGAAGGCAGTCTGAAATCATTGAATAAAGATGCGAAACTACAAAGGTGAGAGCTTTCAAATGATACAATCAGTTTCTTTACAAAAATTGGTGCGGATTTATAAAACTACAGAATACTTTTCACTGTGGCTGATCCTGTATAGTCTTCCGAATACTAGGATTATCTTATACGTTTGTATATATTTAATATGATTTTCACTAAGTTGCATAATTCAATCGAAAACTACTAATAAGGAATAACAATGTTATCATGTTACAACCATTTACTTTGGAACGTGGGGTTGAGGAAGGTGGAAAACAGAAAGTCTCCGCCTGCAATGAATTTAATTTTTTTTAAATTTCGTCTTTTAAAATTTCAATCGCACAGTGTTTACGGTATTGAAGTTATGGGTAGAGTCACCCCCCAACCCCCCTCCCCCTCCCCTTCTCGAGGTTTGGGAACGGGTTCCATAGGGAAATAAAAGGATAAAACGCATGCCCTGCAGAATCATTGATATTGGAACTTTTTGTTTTCATTGATTTAACTACAGGAATATGAGAACAGAGTCAGAGGGATGAATCTGAAATGAGTCTAATCAGCATGGAGGAAAGATATCAAATTGAGGTAAAGTATTTTCATATTTTAAGTTTATGTTAAAGATGGTGACTTGCGCTGACTTTATTTCTTTAGGTCAATGGTATTACATTCATTAAGCTTTGAGAGTTTTATTGTTGGGTTTGCTTTACTACGCGCTGTGATTGGTTAGAAAAACTCTCGCCACTTTTTCAAGCAGCAAAGACCACAACCCATTCCCGCGCTTGGTGCGGGTTACATGTATTTGCTTCCAGTTCTTAGTGGTTCATTGCACTGTTTACGTCTTTTGGGATTAGTCAGAGTGACAACTTTGGTTTCGGTTTTAGGACACAATTGAAAATTGCTCTATTTAATGGATGTGTTTTTTCTGAAGACTCAGGGTGATTGAAAATTTAAAATTTGACGTTCAGTGACTTTTGCACTTTCTGGTTCATAATAGTACCACTGTGTCGTGATTATCCCAATTTACCGTAAATCTCTATTACGCCTTCACACCCCCACCCCTCCCCCTTAAGAAAGCCACGGTAAGAGAAGGGGGTGCTTATAAGGAGAGGGGAACTTATCAAAAAAGTTGAGAGGATGATTGAATTCAAATCACGAGTTTTGAACAAAACATAAATAAGCTTTTCCAAACTTTTACGATGATCAGCATCTTCATTCTTGTTTCTGTAGAATATCAGTATTGGAAAATGATGAGAATACACTGATTTCCCGTCAGGGGTGGGGGGGAGCTACCTTGATACTGGCACCGTTATAGGGGCTAGCTGCACAGTTGGAAAGACTTACATGGTTGGTTGAGGGGACAAAGAAACGAACAACAGAACAATGATCCCAGCTCTAAAAAACTTTATAGAGCTGCAGGTTATCAGGGTCCAGTTAAAATAGAGCTTCAAAAGGTGCAGGTCTATACGTTACATGCTCCCAAGAAGGGTGTGGTTACTGACTCATTTTCGTCTGAAATAGGCTGCACCTGTTCATTATCTTTTTCAGCAACAGGGTAACGTTTGTTCTATCCTGGCTACAAGGCCTCGTTTGTTTTTGTTTCGTTTTAATAGCGTATTTTTCTCTTCAGATACACTTAGGCGCGAAGGAATGGAACTCCGCAAGTACTACTAAACAGTGACAAGCAACTTGGATTTGAAAGGTGAGCTCATAAGCTTCACTCGTAAGGGTAATCAGAGCACTGTATAGGTTCTCTATCAGTTATCAGTAAGTATAAAAGTAACAATGATGTGTACAGCGTCCCTCATTTGGCTCTTCAGTAATATGTCGGCACTCTGTCATGTACAAACTGGTCTTAAACTGAACACGGAGTGAAACTTCCCTAAGGATATAAACTTCTTTATGACCTTTGTAATGACAATGTATGTGAAGCACGCCAAAGGGTATTGAATTTTTCAGATTTGATTTCTCGGTTATTTGTGCCCCTCCCTTGATCCTTTATCTCCTTTCCTAACGTGTCTGCTCAATGTTACAACCATGATCATGGAACCAACAAAGAGAATAATAAAAATACTATATAGAGTCTTGACGTTGCTATGTTTTTCTTTCCAGGCCGATTATATCACGCACGGATGGACGGATTTGAGACCAAAAACTACAACCAAACGAAGACAGACTTCTTAAGGATGAGGGTGCGTTAAAGGGTGAGCTAACAAATTTTATTCTTGTTTCTGTAGCATATCAGTATTAAAAAATGATGAGAATACACTTATTTCCCGTCGGGGGGAGGGACTACCTTGGATTTATTAGATACTGACACAGTTATAGGGGCGACCTGCACCTTTTGCAACGTCTTACATGGTTGGTCGAGAGGACAAAGAAACGAACAACAGAACAATGTTCCCAACCCCAAAAAACAATGCAGCTGCAGGTTATAAGGGTCCAGTGAAAATAGGTGAAAGGTACAGGTCTACTGTAGTTATATGCTTCCAAGAAGGGTATTGTTATTGACCCAGTTTGGTCTGAAAAAGGTTTCATCTGTTCATCAACTTTTTCAGAAGCAGGGTAACGTTTGTTCAGTCCTGACTTTAAGGCCATCTTTGTTTTTGTTTGCCTTTAATTGTGGTTAGGCCCACAAAGTGGGGAAGGTTAAAAGACTACGTCTATAACAGAACCGAGATAAAGTTTGGAGTTTCACTTCTGGGCTGTGGATCAGACACTTTTTCCCAAACTGTTCAGGGTTCCCGGAAGAGAAACATACAGTACATTATATACCATTATTGGGCCTTGCTCCTTACATGTATACATCCGACCATACGAATGTTTTGCAATTTATTTCTTCGCGTGCAACCCTAAACGAAACCGTCACGGCTAAATATAATGGCGTTTTGCCCAGGACACCCTTTGTGAGACGAAAATCCAAAATTTACACCCTAAGCGAGGCGACGAGCATCCCCGCCCCTTTCATATGAGAGTCCCCCTCCCAGGGTTAACAATGATGCGGTCAGGATAATGTTCATTTTGCTGGGCTGTATAACTCTGTTAATTTAGTTTTATTTAACTCGTCTGCCTCAAAACAAGGAGACATGACTAATGATATTTTATTGCTTTGTTCATAGCTATTGTAGAAGTCCCTGAGGAATGGAGAGGCCAGGTGTGGATTAAAAAAACTGGACTGGATTACCGACGGAGGACCGAGGAAGACCCGAATCTTTTGGTGCAAGATAAGGTTTAAACGTTTAACTTGTAGTTTACTTACGATTCAGGGCGCAGTCGTTCAAAGCTGATTAATGCTAAGGCTTGACAGAAAAAAGATACAGTTTCACTTGCCAAAATTTTATCTCTCTTTATTACAAAGTAAAACCTTTTATTTCAGACGAGAATTAGCGTTTTTATCAATGCTAAAATCAGGAAAGGAAACGAAATAAAAAAGATTGCGATTTAATTTTTGAATATGAATGTTAGTTACTTATCCTTGATTAGCGTAAGTTTGCTTTGAACAACTGAGCCTAGGTGCAGGCCCGTAGCAGGGGGAGGGGCAGGGGGGGGGGGCTTGAGCCCCCCCAGAATTTTTGGAAGTTACAAAAGAGTTTGCCAAAAAATAAATAATTAAACCAAATTAATGTGCAGCAATCAGTCTTAAACTCTGACGCTGCAAATGCCTTTTCACAGCCCTTTAAAAATGTGTTTACTACCTTTCAGTTTCCTTCGCTAACAGTTTGTTTTTATATACAACAACAACAACAAAGGTACTCCTACCTTGTGAATCGGAAATAAGAACCAAAATGGATCGAAATCAACCAATCTTAAGCCCTAAAAGCTGTTAAAATAAACTACTTGTTTTCTAAGGCATCCGCTCATTTATAGCAATACAAATGTCCTTAGACCTCCTTAGTGTATAACAATTTAGTGTTCGCGCGTTGTCGAAAGACACACCAATATGTCCTCTCAAGAGCCAGAGATAAAATTCTCCCACAGTCGGATTCTTACTGCCCGGTTAAAGCCAAATTTTAAAAGAGAAAGAAAAATTGGTCGTCGTTTGTTTACGTCCTCCTTCAAACGTGAAATTAGGAAACTTCACAAGGTAGTCCACGTAAAAGAAACAGCAAAAAAATGTACCAAAAAGTGTGATGCAAGTTCAAAGTTAATGTTTTACTTACTATTAATCTACTTTCTTTTTTTTTTTTTATGTTCTCGTTGCATCTTAAGGTTACCCTATACCTTCAAGCGATGTAGCGCATCCGGTTTAAACTGTAGATACCTGACCCCTTATATCAAATTAAAGCTTATAGAGCTGTGGCTATCAAACTATGCCAAGAATTTTGAAATAAAATGAATTGCCGAATTTTTAGCGCTGTTTTTTCGATCAATTTTTTCACTTAAAGGAGCCACTTCAAAGAGCTAAAACTCAAAAGGAATTTGTTCGTTTGCCTTCAAATTTGGACAGTAGCTAGTTTAACATATAAACAACAAACATGTGTCTGCGAATTTTTTCTTTCGAAATATTTTTTCTCCGAGAGCGATTTTTGTACGATCACTCCACATTTTGTTCATCCTTTTTCGAAAATGCCCTATAACTTTTCATTGCGATTGGATATGGCAAAACGCAGACACGATTTTGTAGCACTTTGGGTCCAGAAACTGAGGAGCAAATTAAATTAGCGAAAAACAAAATTCGCTTTGACTTGTAGCTTTAAAAAGGTGATTCGGACGCTCGCAATTAGAGGTCGTGAAAAATTCGACAATTCATTTTACATGTATTTTAAAATTCTTGGTATAGTTTGATAGCCAGCTCTATAAGCTTTAATTTGATATAGGGGTTTAGATATCTACAGTTTAAACTGGACTCGCTACGTCGCTTAAACGCGAGACACCTCTGAAGGTATAGGGTAACCTTAAACTCCCTAATCAGTTTGTTTTTTGGGGGGTGACGGGGGGGGGGTAGTTTTTTTTTTTTAACCATTTTGCTGAGCCCCCTCAGTTGTTTTAGCCTTGCTACGGGCCTGAGGTGTGTATAGTTTCTATTATAAGAAGGCCTGACAAGGTTACCCGCGTTTAAGGGAAAATCGGTTGAATCATTTTTTTGTTAGAAAAATATAAACAACAACAAACAAACAAACAGTGTCACTGGAAAGTATTGTCCTTGAAGTTGATTTGAGTGATCACACTTTTAAGGAAGTTGGATTTGCCTTGACATCATCTAATCATCACATCACAATAAACGTACTGCTCAGTAGCTTTCGTTTGAATGGTCACAATTTAGGATTGTATCCACAGGTTCGGATTTCTAGCCACCTTAAACAGCATCAAAAAGAGGGGGCTGTCGAATAGCTATCATTAGGATGATCACACTTTCATCTACAGTCTTAAAAGTTAGATCCACCTTGTACAGCACAATTAATAGTGCCAAAGCTTACACTTGGGGATTTCATCATCAGACTCAAAAGTTTGAACCACGTTGTACAGCACAATAAACAGCACCACAGGAAAGTACTGCTCAGTAGCGTTCATTTGAATGGTCACACTTTAGAATTTCATCCACACACTCAAAATTTAGAACCACCTTGTACAGCATAATAAACAGCACCACAGGAAAGTACTGCTCAGTAGCGTTCATTTGAATGGTCACGCTTTAGGATTTCATCCACAGACTCAAAATTTAGAACCACCTTGTACAGCATAATAAACAGCACCATAGGAAAGTACTGCTCAGTAGCGTTCATTTGAATGGTCACACTTTAGAATTTCATCCACAGACTCAAAATTTAGAACCACCTTGTACAGCATAATAAACAGCACCACAGGAAAGTACTGCTCAGTAGCGTTCATTTGAATGGTCACACTTTAGAATTTCATCCACAGACTCAAAATTTAGAACCACCTTGTACAGCATAATAAACAGCACCACAGGAAAGTACTGCTCAGTAGCGTTCATTTGAATGGTCACACTTTAGAATTTCATCCACAGACTCAAAATTTAGAACCACCTTGTACAGCATAATAAACAGTACCACAACAGAGGACACTTTAGGATTTGATTCACATACTAAAAGTTCGAGCCACCTTGCACAGCATAATAAATGGCACCACAGAAAGGATACTGATGTATAGCTATGACAAAAATAGTCGCACAGATTTAAACGTTAGAACTACTTTGTTCAGCGTAATAATCATTTCTACAACAATATAGCTTTCATTTTGCTTGGTTGCACTTTACTGAGAATTTCTACTGGCCCAAACGTTTTCTAGATCTACTACATTCAACAATATCACACGAAAATAAATCTCCACAACTTCCATTTGAATGGTTGAATCAAAAGCTGTACATAGCTACTTTGCGGAGTTTTGTATGCAGTAACACAGGAGGGTATAGTTCTTTGTCATTGCAGCTTTAACTTAATTGTCACTCTTTAGGTTTCATTCTGACTGACTCAGTAAGTTTTCTCACATACTCAGAAGTTTGTGCCGACCTATCTACAAGTTAAGCAGCACCACAGCAAAGTATCATTCCATATAGCTGTCACTTTTACTCGTTACACTTTAGGAATTCCACAGACCCAAACGAAAGGATCATTAGGTGCACGGTACAGCAGTCCGCGGAAATATAGCTCACCACCTTTCATTTGAACGGCCTAATCAAAAGAGATAGCTACTTTGCAGAGTGTGTTGATAACTAACAGAGGAAGGTCCTGTTTACTAGCTTTCAGTTGAATTTCCTTTCATCAGGCTTCATTCGCAGATACAATAAGTTAACCCCAAAATCACTGAAAAGTCTGAATCAAACAGGAACAAAACCATTTCCGCAAAATAGCTTTTATTTGAATGGCCATTCACAGAATCAAAAGCCATAGTTCAAGTTTGTAGAATAATAGATAACTCCACAGAAAAGTGATCATCAATAGTTTTTTAGTTGAATGGGCACATCACTGGAGTTCAGAAATCCACAGACCCAAAACCTAAGACCGCCTTGTACAGTATAAAAGGAGGCCCACAACAGTTTCTGTCACTTACCTTCAGTTATAATTGGATTGATCAATAGTAGCTCTCTTTATCAGTGGATACTATAACTAGTACTTGTTCACCAATAATTAAGCATATGCTTGATATTGAAACATTATTATATCAACTGATAAAGAGTGGCAGTATAGATTCGTCAAAGTTTAAGTGCTGGAAAGGAAAGAAACCGGTGGCAGCCATCTTAAAAAAAAAAAGAATCGTAGGAAAATTCCATTTGATAGGCTTAAGGACGGTGCCTACTATTGTAACTGCGCATACGTTCTGTGCATCTCGAGATACTCGGGTTTCCTATCGGTGGTGCCTTCTAATACAGGGATATTGGGGCGCGGTTTGAAACTATGCGGAGAAAGCAGAGCTTAGCAAGTGCTTTTGGAATCCAAAAAGAAAATTGGGGATAACCATAAATTTTTCAGAGGTAATGAAGCTTCAATTTGGGGGAAAAAACTCCATATATTGCTTTGTATTTTGCTTTTTAGAACAATAATTTATTGTTGTTGTAATTATCTGTAAAAAATGCCTGGTTACCCCCAATTTTCTTTTAATTTTGATTCCATTAGTCCTTTACGCCGCGCAAAAATACTTCGGTATTAGTAGGAACCGTCCTTAATTCGAACTTTTAAAGTTGAGCAAAATGCCGTTCCAAATTCCACAGACTCGAATGTTACAACTGACGCAAAGTATGTATCACGGAAACGTGCAGTTCAGTAGCTTTCAGATGTGAACGACAACACTTGACAGTTTCATCCACAGACTCAAAAGTATGGACCACCCTATGCAAAAGATAAAAAGCATTAGAGAAAGTAGTGCTTAGCAACCCTCATTCAAATACCACTCAGTTACTAACAGATGGGATGAGGCAGGTTTTATAGTATAATTTGCAGTACAACTGTAGTAAAAAAAATCCTCATTCGTTTTCATTTGAGCGGTCACATTTGGAGATTTCTTCTACATGTCATCAACAGACTCGCAAGTTAGTACCAGTTATTCTGTTTTTGTTTAGTGGTCAAACTTTGGCATTTTACCCAATGACGTAAAAGTTAGAACCAATGTACTGTTGTTATGGGTTTTTGATGTTTGACACGTGCGTTCATCTAAAATCTCAATGGTACCCGGCAATGAAGCAAAATTTGTCTGCTGCCTTCAAGTGAAATCGCCTCTCAACTAACTTGAGAAGCTTGAAAGTTTGCCAGATTTTAGTTTTAACAAAGTCAGACCTTTTTATAATAAATATTTTGCATTAAGTAAACATTTTACTTTTACGGTCACCCAGATGCCTTTTGTTTTCACGATCGTTTAGTTTTCACAACTTAATTTTGCCAAGAATAATAGCAGAACCGTAGAAAAACTATACGAAACGACTGAAAAATGATTTCTGACTAGACAAAATTCTGGTGAGCACAGGTTAGAAGTATTTACTCGGATGAACAATACAAAGAAACGACAAAAACAAGATCGATACAATTATGATTGTGACGACAAAAATAAACACATAACAATAACAATATATCAGACAAAACAAGAACGAACTACAGTCGATTATTTAGGACGGAGACAAAGCTATCTAGGGAAACGAAAACAAAATATGAATAATAATCTGGGGTAAAAAAAAAACCAGACAAACTAAACAATTTGAGCGAAAACTTGACGAACGAAATACACGAAAAAAAAGTCAACACTCAAGAGGAACAGAAACGACACAGGCAATAGAAAACCTTTATAGAAACAGGAACCAACACTGATGGCAGACCAATAAGGAAACACTTTAAACTGACAAGAGAAACTACAGTTTAATAATATTAAAAGGAGACAGCCGGAAAACGAGAACATCGCTATAAAGATAAACAGAACCAGAACGTGACATTGCCTAGTCCCTGTACGGCTTTCACCTAGGCCCTCAAGGTCAATTCGTTTCGGTGACGGATCTGAGGCGAACGGCCGCTTTTTCGCTCGGACCACGTGACCCGAAACGGATTGACCAAGATGAAAAACAGAGAGAGGCCTAGGAACTAGGAAAAACGTGACAGAAATAAGGAGAGCAAAGCTCAAGTGAAACGAGAGCAAAAACATGACAGGGAAGGAACAATACTATGGAAAAACTGAAAAAAAAATGACGACAAGAAAATTAGGGCAAAACTGAAGAGAAATAAAAGCAAACCATGACAGCGAAATTTAAACAATCCGTGACATGAAAAAAAGGGCAAAACAGAAAAGAAACGACAGCAAAACATAACAGCCGAACCAGTAATACTATGGACAAATTGAAATAATTACGACATGAATATGGGGGCAAAAAGGAAAAGAAACGACGGCAAAATATGACAGCAAAACGAGCAATACTACGGAAAAACAAACAATTTATGACAAGAAAATTAGGGGAAATCTGTAGGACAACGACAGCAAAACATGAGAGAAAAACGGCTATTGATCCTTTTGACAAATTGAAAAAAATTACGACATAAAAATTAGGGTGAAAATAAAGAAAAACGCGAGCAAAGCTTGATAGAGAAACGAAGAATCCCATGAAAAAACTGAATCGATCTTGCACATGAAAATTAGGACAAAAATGAAGAGCAAAGGGAGTAAGACATGGCAACAAAACGGGTAATCCTATGGACAAACTGAAACAATTTACGACATGAATAATATAAGGCAAAACTGAAGACAAATGACAGCAAAAAAGACAGAAAAACGAGCAAAAAACTGAATCAATTTACCACATGAAAATTAGAGCAAAACTGAGGAGAAACGAGAGCCAAACATGACGGAAAAACGAGCAATACTGTGAAGAAAAAAAATCCCAGATATACAAAGCACAAAATGAAAACAAGGGCAAAACTATAGCAGTGAGAGAAAAAAAAATGACTGGAAAACATACACTAATACAGCAAAACAGAAAAAAAGACATGACATTACAAAGAGAACGCCAAAACACAACCCGAAAACTGAGCAAAGCTGTAGGTACACGAGAGAAAATTATGATGGAAAACAGGCAATACTATAAAAAGAGAAAGACAAACAAAATATGCTATTACAACGAGAACGAAACACGACCTGAAGACAGAGCGAGGCTGTAGATACACGAGAGCAAAACATGACGGAAAACAGTCAATAGAGAAACAAATTACAACGAAAACGAACACTAAAAGAAAACGAGACAAAACGTGGAAGTAGACCATGACACGTTATGAAAACAGAGACCACACAATTGTAGACTAGCAAGAGCAAAATCTAACAGAAAAATGAACAATACTATGGAGAAACAGGAACAAAACATTACATGAAACAAGGGGAGAATAAGACATGAAAAAACAACAAAACATGACAGAAAAATGAACAATAACATAGAGAAACAGAAACAAGAAGTTACATGAAAACAAGGGGAGGATAAGACATAAAAAGGACCAAACATGACAGAACAACAAAGAACAACATAGAAAAATAGAAACAAAATATCACATGAAAACAACAACAGGACATGAAAACAAAACAAAAGATGTCAGAAATATTAATGAACAATAACTGACAGACACAAATCATCACATAAAAGTAATGGAAAAACTGGAAAATAAAAACAACAAATCATGTCAGAATAAACTCACCATAACATAAAGAAACCGCAGAAGAAAAACGTTAACATGACAAGAAGAGCAGAACAAAACATGACAGAACAACGAACAGTGTTATCGAGAAACAAAAAAACCAGGGTAAAACTGAAGAGTTGAAGCAACAAAACATGACAGGAAGACTCAAGGTAACAGAGATACGTAGCAAAAAATACAAGAGCAAAATGTCACGAAAAAGGATAACAACAGTGCCTACCTTAAGATACAAAAAACGTTGACAAAAAATAGACAAAATGGTGGCATTTACAGTTACAGGAACAAAACATAATAGAAAAACAAGAACAAGACAGAGAAATGAGAGCAACATTTGACGAAAAAAAAAAACTATAGAGAAACAGAAACGAAAGGGACAAGGCTCTACCATTTACAGTAACAGGAACAAAACATAGTAGGAAAACTAGAACAAGACAGACAAATGAGAGGAACATTTGACAGGAAAACAAGAGAAAAACTATAGAGAAACGGAAACAAAAGAGATAAAAGCAACACTTGATAAAAAAAGGGACACAACTGTACCATTTACAGTAACAGGAACAAAATATAGAAGAAAAAGAAGAATAAGACAGAGAAATGAGAGCAACATTTGAAAGGAAAACAACAGAAAAACTATTGAGAAACAAGAAACAAAAGAGACAAGAGACAAAGCGGTACCATTTACAGTAAAAGGAACAAAATATAGTTGGAAACCTCGAACAAGACAGAGAAAAGAAAGCAAAATTTGACAGGAAAACAAGAGAAAAACTATAGAGAAACAAAAAAAAAAAGAGACAAGAGAAAAAGTTGTCAAAAAAGAGACAAAACTGTACCATTTCCAGTAAAAGAAAAAAATTATTGGAAAAACAAGAACGAGACAGAGAAATGAGAGCAACATTTGACTGGAAAACAAAAGAAAAACTATAGAGACATAGAAACATAAGATACAAGAGCAAAAATAGATGACAAAAAAGATACAAAACTGTACCATTTAGTGTAACGGGAACAAAATAAAGTAGAGAAACAAGAACAGGAGAGAGAAAAAAATCAAAATTTGACAGAAAAACAATAGAAAAATTATTGAGAAACGGAAACATAAGAGATAAGAGCTATAGTTGGCAAAAAAGAGACAACTATACAAATTACAGTAAAAGGAACAAATATAGTAGAAAAACAAGAGAGAAATGAGAGCAACATTTGACAGGAAAACAAGAGAAAAAACTATAGATAAACAGAAACGCAAGAGACGAGAGCAGTAGTTGATAAAAAAGAGACAAAACTATACAAATCACAGTAACAGGATCAAAATATAGTAGAAACGGCACGAAAAGGACAGAAATTAGAGCAACACTTGACAGGAAAATAAGTGAAAAACTGTAGAGGACAAAAAACAAACAAGAGCAAAAGTTGACAAAAAAAGAGACGAGACCATTTACAGTAATAGAACAAAATATCGTGGAAAAGCAAGAGCAAGATCATAGTGAAAATGAAGCAACATTTGACAGGAAAACAAGAGAAAAACTATAGAGAAACAGAAGCGAGAAAGAAAGAACAAGATAAGTTGATAAAAAAGAGACAAAACTGTACCATTTACTGTAACGGAAACAAAATATAGTAGGAAAAAAAAGAACAGGACAGCGAAATGAGAGCAAACTTTTGACAGGAAAACAAAAAAAAAAAACTTGAGAAACAAGAAATAAAATGGAAGGAAAAAATACTGTTGAAAAACATCACGAAAAGATGACACACACAAAAAAAAAAACATCGACAAGACCAAATTTATAGAGAATCCGGAAAAAATGTTAAGGGAAGAAAACAATAACAGAACTAATATAGAAGCAAAATAAATACAGGAGACTGAGAAAAAGTAGGAAAAACTGAAGAACAGTACTTTATAGAAACAAAACTTCGGTTAAAACTTGATCATGTATTTTCAATTCGAATTGTTATATTCCCGATAAAAGTGTGTAAAGATAATTTCAATTTAGACCGCTAAGACTAAAGGCATCAGAGTATATAACTACAGGGTCCGGTTTGGTTGAAAGTAAGTTAATGCTAATCCAGGGTTTAGAAGTCAACAGATTTTTTGAACGTTTAAAGAAAATCTTTCATTCGGTTTTCTATGCTAGGTGTGAGTCTAACATTAGCCCAAACTTAAATATTTTGGACCAAATGAGGCAATCGAAATTAGTTTTGCAATTTTTTCTGAAAATCGGACGTTTTGAAGTTATGTCAATATTAAAGTTATACTTGTAAAACCTCGATGCTTCGACGTCGTCTTGTCGCCATTATCAAGAGAGAGATTATTATTCTAAGATTGCGAGAAGACCTATTGAATGTTGAATAAGGCATTAAACAAAGACCTTGGCGCCAATAGAGGCAGTTTGCAAGTGCAGACTATACCATTTAAAGGAACAAGAAAAGTATAGTAGAAAAACAAGAACAAGACAGAGAAAAGGAAGCAAAATTTGACAGGAACACTTTACAGGAAAACAAGAGAAAAACTATAGAGGAACAGAAACATAAGAGAAAAGAGCAAAAGCTGGCAAAAAAGGGACAAAACGGTGCCATTTAAGATAGTAGAAAAACAAGAACAAGGCAGTTTGCACGTGCAAACTGACTCTATTCGCGCCAAGTCTTTGTTTAACGCCTTATGTTAATTTTTTCAACTTTCAAAAGGTTTTCTCACAATCTTAGAATAATTATCTTTCTCTTGATAATGGCGTCATGACGACGTCGAAACGTCGAGGTTTTAGAAGATTATCTTTAATATTCACATGTCTTTGCTTTAGCAAATCTCTGTTGATTAAGAGTTTTGAAGTTATTGTAAATATTTACCCTGGATTAGCTTAATTTTACTTTCAATAACTGGCCCCTAAAACAAGTTTGCTCTAAAAAAGTGCGTTTTCAGAGACTTAAATCGGAGTTGAGTCCTAAATCATAAAAAAACATCAGCCTGACGATTTATGTACGATTTGAAAAAAAAAAAACTGGAAAAAATCTATAGTAAGAGGCATTCTATTGTTACGTTTTGCGTTTAAATAGCAAATTAGTGAAATACAAACCTGATATAGTTTTGTTTCTACCAGGGGCGCTTAAATTCAGAGAAAAAAAACTGAATACAAAATCGTTTTGCGAAAATTATACCCTCAGGGAAATTAACTGTTGTTTACGGAAGCGCACAGAGCAAAAAATCTGGAGGAGACAAACTGTATCAGGTTTCTGTTTTACTTAATAGCTTCGTTCTATGTGTAAGAAGTGAGAGCAATCGCTATTTCACAGGATTTCAACGTTTCCGCTTTTAATAGATAGGGAAAACTAGAAAGGAAACGCGCTTTTAAAGTTGGCTTTAAAACTAGTATTTTGTAGACTATTTCTTTTACATTGTTGTCTATGTTTGATTCCCTTTACTAAGAAAAAAAGCGCTGTGCTTTTGATGGGGTGTTCTAGTACTGAGTCAAAAAAAAATTCTAAGTCTTTTGGCGGGAAAAATCTGTGCAGGCTTAAGCCGGATTTAGCCCTTCAAAGGTCAAGACATTTTTTGATTTTGTGCTAGACCCGTGTTAAAAGCGCAGGACTTTTTTTCTTCTCGGCAACCTCTCCTAGGCAAAAAAAAGTAAAAGAGATAGCCTACAAAATGACTAGTTACCAGGCCCCTTTTAAAAGCGCGAGGTTTTTTTTCATTTATTGTTGTAATGAGCACAAGACAAATAAAATTGAAACAATGAAATAGTTTTAATTTTTTTATTGACTAATTGATATTAATTACAAGTTATTATTGTAGTGATTATGAAAGTAAATAAACTACTTTGGTTGACAATGTTGTGAGACGAATTACTGAAGTCAAAAACGAAAAAAGTCTTTTTTGGAAAATTAAAGAATCAATCTTTTTTGACAGTGACGTCTGAAGTTTCAAACTAACTTTGTCAATTTGTTTGAGAAATTTGCTCTTTTCAAGAGTAAAAACATGGTCAAAATTGAGTTTGTGTGGAAATCGAATTATAAAATTTCAAGTTTTAAACTGACTGACTGGTAAAGTATTTTACTGAAAAAATTCGATATAAATACTGTACAATTTTTGTTAGAAAATTTTTTGGATTTCCACATAAACGCAACATTCAAGCCATGCTTGTACCCTTTGAAAATAGCAAAAAACGAATTTGTATACGACTAGAAAAAAGTTATACGATTTGCCGAAACCGAAGAAAATCATAACTGCACGATACAAAGCTCACGTTTCACTTCGGAAAGTATTTCGGTGCGTCTTCAAAACTACACTTTTTGTTTATATAATAAGCATTTGAACTGTTAGGAGAGCTGTGATCTGAAGCATTTTTCTTAACATTTCTAGAAACTGAATTTCAATCGCGTTCTATACATTTCCACTTAAAGGGACAGTATCACGCTATTTTTAGTAACACATCGAAAATCGGAAAGACGCTATTCGGTTGATAGCAGCCAAGATATAATGACAACATTTCATTAAAAGACTATCAGAATGCAAAGAAACTATCCAAGGATATTTTCGCCGGCAGATGACCAAGATAGAGAGGATTCAAATTTGAAAACGTCTGGCGGACGTTTTCAAATTTCGCTGTTATAACGCACTAAAATCGCCGGTTGTACTATATTTTGGATCAACCTTTCGTCTTAGAATCACTATTAATATTTCTTTAAATAAGCGACTGAGAAATTAATTAACACAGTGTTCAAAGTTTACATTTAGTGAATTTTGGTCAGAAATCATGATATCTCCAATCGATCTCCCATGATACTGCCCCTTTAACTCTCCATTGTTTTTGAGTAAAAGTTTGCATCTCGAACTTACAAGCAATTATTTGTAGAGGATTCCAACTAGAAAACTGACCAAAATTTAGGACGATTACAAGAAACAAGGCATCCTCTCAGCTGTACTAGTGTGAGATTTGGTATCGTGCACTTACGAGTGAATCCCGAATACGTTTAGTACTGAACAGGCATTGTAAACAAGAAGTTCCATTGTAAAAACAGTGATGACACTTTTTAAAGTCTTTTTACCGGGCGAAAAAGATAACCATGTTCAAGCCAAACGTGTCTCCATCCAATTTATAGGTGATAAAAATTTTTTTATTAGCCAAGTAAGTCAAATTTAAGTGTTTCAGTGAAACACGAAAAAATTTCACTTTGTTTGCTGAATTTTCTCATTAAAGCTTTTATTTCCATTCCCCAGTTTAAGTTGATGCAAGCAGTTTTAAAGTGGAACTTCATGTTTAGCGCCGATCGAGCTGAATGATAACTCATGTTACTTTTTCTACCTTTAACGGGACCACAATGTTCCGCCATGTTCATTCTCTCTTGTCTCAAAATTGTGGACTTGAGTCCCTTGCTTGCTTGCTTGCCTTGCGTTGAATCCAACTTCTTTGAACTTCACAACTGAGCAACACAAGAAAATCAACATTAAACACAAGTTGCTCTAGAACAGCCTTCATACATTTCGTTTGATAAATTTAGTCGGGTAAATTAAGACAACGTTTGATTTATTTGCACTTTACAATTGCTCATTTTTGTAACAAATCAGTACATTCGCTTTTGAACTATTTTCGCTTATTGTTTGCGAGCGCATACAACAAATATCTACAGATTAAGTTTATTTTGTATCAAATCATATGTTTGTATACGCCTTCATTCAAATGTTCCATAAACACAATAACCACCGTGTAGCAAAAGCGTATGACGGTTTGAATTATTTGTTTTGCACACTGAGAAATTCATCAATTACAAGACCAATCTTCATAGAAATTGTCATTTTATTTTTTTGCTTCAATAAAATCGGGAACAAAACGGCAAACTTTGCAAAACCAACTATTATTGTTTTACAAAATGTTTTTTATTATTCACAGTTCGCACGCGTTCACGACCTTGCTGTCATGGTTACAAGGCACTCAAGCTGCACCGACTAATAAATTTGAATAGATTCACTGGAAACAATAGGACCCACAACCTATTTCTAGCGAATTTTGACCCTCATTTATCATGCAATTCCTTGGTGGTCTTGTGGTTAAGCCAACACCCCGAACTGGAGATCAACGGCCTTATCTCTGCCGTCGTTAAATTTAAGTAGCTTCGAGGGGCTTGGAGTTCAAGCCCCGATGCAGCCGGCAATTTTGCTTTTTTTTTTTCTTAACCATAATTGTTTCCTTATTTATAGATGTTTTTCTTTTCCTTTTGCTAATTTTGTTTTGTCAATTTTGGCATTAAAAATCAGCAAAGTAAAGACATTTGTAGCAGCCCAACATTAAAATTTCTAGACATTTGTACGAGGCCAATCGCAGTAAAATTTATTGCTTCGTCTAGAGACTGAATTCAGCTCGGCTGAAACTAATTTTTTTTTGGCCTAAGATCAATTCAAGACACACTAAACAGACACTAGGCAGCTAAGACCAATTGCGAGCATTGGATTGACGAATTTCAACTTAGCAGTCGCAAGATGGCAAGTGTTCTTCATGCTTCGAGCAATAATTAACTCAAGTCTGATACTACTGTTTTCCTCGTCAACTAAAAGCTATTCGCCACTTCACGATTAAATTTTTTTTTATTGAAAAATCAATTTCGAGCATTGAATTGGTGTGAAAATCACTGGACGAATTCAACTCCGAACTTGCAAGGTGACAAGCCTTCTTCATGCTTCGAGAACTTAAGAAAATTAAATGTACTGATACCACTGTTTTTCTCCTCAACCAAAAACTGTTTACCACTTCCAAAAATGAATATTATTCTTGATGAAAAAAATCTAGAGTATTCGGTAACGATTAAGGCATTTTCTGCTCATTATTTATTTGCAGTATTTCCGCACTGTGTGTTGTCGTCACAGTGTAAATTGTAAGACGCATTCCAAACAAACTCTCATTCAGCTGTTCCAAAACAAAGTACTACTGGCCTGAGCCTAAAATCTGATCAAAGTTCACTGATACATTTTATGTCCGTCTAAGAAACGGTTAGGAGAAGTGTATTTATCTCTGTGGGCGAACTAGGGTTGCTGGAAATTGTTTAAAAACTTTGCTTGCTTGTTATAATTCTATTATTTCTGGAAAGCCTTACAAAAACATGGTATTTTTTTTTTTTTTGGCGTTGGGCGCACCTCCCAATGACAAAAAACGACACTGAAAATATATCGAACTGAGACATGCTCATTGCTCATTAATCCCGTTATTCTTTTCCAAAAACAAACTGCTCCAGCTCACCAGCTTACTTTTCCCAAAATCATTCTGAGACATTTTCTGATAGTCCAAGGAGAACAAGTTTCTTGGACGCATTTATTAATGTGCCAAGACAAATTTGTCAAAAATGTCTGAGGTGAAATGATCCTCCCTTTGCCGTCTATAAACCCTATTCAGCCTAAGATGGGGAGAGTGGGCGGAGGGAGCCAAAAAGTGCGCGGGCTAACTTTGAATATCCATAACGTTTTTAATATAAAAGCAAACATCACCAAACTTTGTGACTTTTCCTAATAATAATCTGACAACAATTTGATATAATAATTGATTGGTCAGATAATTTGATGTTTCCATAGCAGCAAGATCTTGACAGCCTTTTTTTATTTCTTTCAAATTTGGTATATTGTTTACCTTTTTAATGAGAAATTGTTAGTTTGTTTTCGTAAGAGAGGTTTGGGAGTTTCGACAAATCCAAGATGAAGGCTGTGCAAAACACTTGATGTGATCATTGCCGCATATAGCCTCAACGGTCTTGAACGGCCATCACCGCCCCCCTCCCCCTCCCCCAACCTTATAAGGAAGGAACAAACAAAAGCACAGGCTAAATTGGTAAAATAAATGCATGAAATAGACCAAATTATCTGAGCTTTCTAATACTTCTTTTGCATTTCTATTTGCTAGAGTGAAGCAACAGGAAATCTTCCAAACCGTTTCGACTGATTAACTGATTAGATATCACTTTCAGTAGGAAACACGAAGATTTTCAAGCCAATTTTTCGAACGTGGTTCGTGTTCGTCTGTCAGATCGATCAGAATATATTTTTAAATAAGTGCTTTGTAACCTTCATTAAAAAAAAATTGAAATACCATTAAATTGCGAAATAAACGATCTGTATTGAAATCACTCTTGTTTTTACTTTGTTTGTAAAAATATTTCCTCCAAGTTCAGTCTAGTCAGGTGGTTGTTGCTATGATAACCGATTTTACTAAGATTAACACTATGATCATGTGTCTATGATCTATGATCCCGACTGTAATGTGATGAAAAAACAAGAACGTTCCCCAAATGATGATTTCTAGAGAGAAAAAAATTACTGTTGAATTGCTACAAGCCTAATCTAGGTGGAAAACAAGAAAATTTATATGAAAACTGCCATTTGCAGCTGTTGATTGTTGTTCTTTGTTCTTTTTTTTCAATGCCATTAAGAATCCAACTCTCTTCCAGTCTAATCCAAAATACTGTTTAATGCCAGATTACAAAATGCCTAGCAACCAGAACGCGAGCCGCGCCTATTGTCTAAGGTGAATCAGGTTGTCTTGAATTTTTCAATGTCTTCTTTTTGTGTATGTCAAAAGTAACAAAACAGTCACTTTTTAAATGTCACGCTGTTTCTTCGTTACTTTTAGTAGAAAATAAACAACATGACGTCGTCAAGCACTGTTAGGAAATTGAAAACTAAGCGCGTTCTATTCGAAAAGTTAAACTTTGCTTTAATTTTGGCCAAAGTATTCGGTAAACTAGAAGACTATAGCGCGTTTGCTTCGGCCCTGCTATCGTCATCGTCATCACCATTATTGAAAACTGGCGCAAATTCTATACCAAACAGACAAATTGAGTAGCTACAAATAATAAAATATCAAGCAAAAGATTCAATGCCTATTTTACTGACATTTTTCAAAAATAGCAACCGACAACACTCACTCCAGATTTCACTACTTATCACTGGTGATCCATCTGTTTCATTATTTATTCGAGTCAAATCATAATCAATTCAAATCTAACCGGAAAGGAATCAAATCAGTTGGCAATATGAAATTCGAATCAGCAATCTACCATTTTTTAAGGTGACTTATTTTAGTTTATTGAAATATTTTCAAAGTTCTTACCTTGTTTACGGTGTTTCCTCTTTATCCAATGATTCCAGCTTAATTCCTTCGATAGTCTTTTCTTTCCACTTCCACTTTTGGCCTGTCTAAAAATACAAATCATAAAATAAATTATATTGCCGCGTGCGCTTTTTTGTCACGATTTAAAAATACCAAAATTTCCAATTTAACTACCCGTGTGTTAGTTGGTAAAGGACGCCATCAAAAATGACTTGAGATCCCAAGAACTTTCTCGTCTCTTACTAGATTTTGCGTTTTACATTTTTTTTTTGAGTGGGGCCGTCATTGATTTGTCAAATAGAGAGTGACTTTGAAACGAAGAAAGACGTCTACGAGAATTCGCAACCGTCACTTGTCCACCAACCCCTCGCCCCAATCTGCGCACTTCACCGCTAAGTGCTTATTAGTCTTTTCCCCCCACCCTCACCCCCAAGACACAGGCCAACTTATCAGTCTCCCTCCCTTCCCCCCCTCCCACCCCAAAGATAACAACTTTTCAGTGCCTGACTCTGAATCCAGCTTCCCGGTTAAACTAGAAAACTGACAGTCTATTAAACAGTTGAGCGACCATTTTTTGTAAAAGAAATTTACTTACATCATTATAAAGCTCCTCCATTGTGATTCCAGCTTGCTCTATTGGAACACGCCTTCCTCTTCCAGTTTTATCAACTGAAAATTAAAATTTTGAACATTATAGCTCCGCTACACAATACTGAAGCAAAATTCCAAAATTTAAAATTTGAACTCGGTTCAAGAAAGTAAAATAATAGACCCTTCTCCAAAATGGAGGATACAGATTTGAATGAGTTAAAATTGAACTGAATGAAAAACTGATACCAACTCTGGAAAGAGCACCTTTAGTTTAGTAGCCTTGCAAAGTTTCAGCGTATTAGATTTTATATCAGCTTAGGAAATGTAAGATGAAAATTGAAAAATTTACAGAGGTTTGTATGACTGAGTGTATACGTCATACCCCCAGTCATACAAGCATCTGTAAATTTTTCATTTTTCAACTTACATTTTCTCAGCTGATATTGCACCTGATAAGCTGAAACTTTGCAGGGTTACTAAAGTAAAAGTGCTCTTTCTAGTGCTGGTATACGTTTTTAATTTTTAACTTATTTGAATTTTCGGCCGCCACTTTGGAGAAAGGTCTATTACAATGTAGACTTTTAACTCAGTTTCTCATGCCAAGTTTGATCAGATTCGAATTAACACTGCAGAAATCGCAATTTACATCACCATTTCTTATTACTGAACACGGTAATCTGCGATCAGCGAAATGCCCTATTAAAGGGCGGGGCTTCGACTGTAGAATTTTAGAAAATAAAATAGACAAAACCCCAAGAAATCCTCTGGAATTTTCATCCGATGTTCTAAGCTTGTACACAAGTACTATCGGCTTCCCCTTACTCCACCTTCTTTTCTCTCCTTTATAACCATTCTCAAAATATCAAAGAAAATTAGAAAATTGAAATCAAGTTCCCCGTGGGATTGTTATTAAAATTGACCTGTATTATATTTAGCCTGACAAGGGATGGGGGGGAGGGGGGGGGGGACGGGGGTGACTAAGGTAGAATTAAAAAAAAAAAAACCCGATGAAAATGAAAGGAACAGGTAGCCCCTGTCGTCCTCTATGATGTTGGCTTGTTAATAAAATTGGTGGATATTCTATATGTCCTGATTTAGCTTCAATCAATTTAAGAAAAACATTAGCCTTAGTTATTATATCATTAAGTCCTCACCTTTAAGGTATTTCTCAGTTTATTCAATTATTCCAGTTTGTTCTCTTGTACTGTTTTGTCCCTTTTCAATATTTAATTTGCTGCATTTGCGTTGACCTGTAATCAAAAATGTTCACATGATTAAGTGATTAAATTAACATTCGCGTTCAACAAAGATTGGAACCCTGTTACAATCCAAAATGGCTATGTACAGACCTCGTAGGCCATAGAAGTAGGAGACATACAGCTTATATTAAATCCTAATGTGGCACTAACTACGAGGGAGATTGGTAACGGGTAACAAGTGTGTTGGAAAGTGCTGTGAGGAGTAACACATACTCGGGTTAGCTTGAATTGTATTCAACAGAAACTTTTGAACCTAAGGTAGCGTATCACTTACCCAAGAAAAATGTTCTCAATAATTGTATGTTTTATTATTTGTGGACATTCAAACACAAAGTAGAAAATGGGAACTTGCATGTATGAAGATAATTATCTTACCTGAAACAAATGTTCATTCTCAGTCAGGGTTTCCTCCTCTCTTTAGGCCAGTCTGAGTAAAAATCTGCCTGTAGAGATAAAAATTATTAAATTCTCAGCCTCGGATATTGCATTGCTAGCGTTCTGATTGGTTCACTAAATCCCGGTTATCAGCTCATATACCGTAGTTTGACCTTATATGGAAAACGATTGCCCCAGGTGTCGCTAAGCTAATTTTTTTTTTCGGCGGGAAGCGAAAGTTTCTTCGGAAAAATGGAGAAAAAAAAAAGAAAAGAAAGAAATACCAGACAATGCCATCTCAATATACCAACTACAATAAAAGTCACAAAGTTCGGTATGACACTATTTAATGGTACGTATCTCTGAAGTTTCATTTAAAAATCTTTAAAATTGCAAGATTTTACGATTTAGATCACATAACAACAACAACAACAATAACAACTGGTTACCTTAAAAAATTTCAGGATGGCTTGCAAATCCTGGCGGTAAGAGGTTAAAACCGATCGAAGAAATTTCTCAGGAAGAGCTTTATGCCTGCCTTTATGTTTTTACGCATTTACGAGGACTCCAGTTACAAAAGTTCATCTATGAAATCCGTACGAGCGGCGGCCATAATGTTCGTTTCCGTCGCCCTTCACCACTCAGCAAAACATTTGCACAAATGTACACAGCTCTTACGCTTCTCGATAACCTTGAAGTTTAAAAACTTGCAGTGAATGCTTGTCTCAGTTAGGTTGTACCTCGTACACTTGGACTTGCCTGAAGTGTTTCTGACTGATCAGCTGTTCCGCTGTTTGATCGTGAGCATCCATGTTTCAGGAAATTTCAGTTTCGTTTTCTCTATTGATGTTGTTAGGGTGAAGTCTTGTGACCTACAGGTACACCAGTGTTGGGTTGCGGTCAATAAATTTAATTATTTTGAAGAAACTACAATCAACTTTCACCAACCAAGCTGCAAACCGTTTGTGCACGTTTGCACTGTTTCAGCAAACAAACATTTCTTTCTTTCTTTCTTTCTTTATTTATTTATTTATTTAAAACAGCGATTAGATAATAAAATATGTTGTTTAGCTGAGAGTTGCATTATATGGGTGGGTATGTTTACAAACCAGTTTTTATCTCCTTTTAACCTTTGGGTGAGGGGAAACAAATGACCCATAAAATTACCCAGCTATATCACACATCTTTCTGCTAAATTAAGCAATGTTTTTTGTAAGACAATTTTTTTTCAGTCATAGACTTGAAACAAAAACCTCAGAAAGAGTGTCCCAGAGTCTTGTATTGCCACATTTTTTGTCGTACAAAACCATTACTAAAACCAACCTACTGTAACATGTACTCTCAAAGACATTCATCAAACACTTGACTACTAAGCAACTACTCATTACCACTGTTTAATTATCGTCACATCCAGGAACCCAGATTGTTCATTGTACCAGTCACAACAATTAAAATGTAAGAGGAAAGCGACTGGTAGTGGCACAACAAACAATCCATGTCAATGGGACCTGCTATAATCATCCCACTGACAAGGTATCAAGTCATTCTACTCCTAACTAGTAAGCTGGGATATCATGCGTTTTACAACAGCTTGCTAAAGTTAACTCGAGAAGCTGTGTCGACAGGGCAAAAGATATTGAGACAAGATCTATGGATGGTTGTCTCTGTCAAAAGAGTCATAATGCATGACACAATTTTCTCAGGATCTCACACAGACAAAGGTCTTTAATTAGCATGCTGAAGAACTACCACTATCATACCATGACGTTTCTATAACAAAGTTCAACAGGTATAGAAAGCAAAAGAATAAAACATTCAAATTGGGAGAAAAATCATCAAAGCCAAACCAACTTCTCAAAACAAATTACTGAAAATGTACAATTATAAAAACTGGGAGAGATCTGATGTTAACCAGCGCCCAGTTGTTCGAAAGCTGGTTAACGGTAACACATGATTAAAAGTTAACCGAGGTTTGTATCTCAGTCGTTAAAATGTTTTTAAAAGCTGATTTTTAGCTAAAGCAAAGAAACGTCTAAGTGAAAACTGATGGGCAAAATTCTTTTGGAAAAATACTTATTGATTAGTAAATAAATACGAATCAAAGTTCATGTTAATCCAGGATTAGCTTAATTGGGCTTTGAACAACTGGACCCTGAAGTTTAAATTTTGCACTGTCCAGACACAACAAAGTAAAGTGGAATCTCCCTGGCTAAACCTGGGTTCTTCTTAACCCTGTGATCGTGATCAGAATCTACTCTCTCCTTACAACAGCACCACTTGATTAAACATACGTGACATGAGAACAAAGGCAATGATCACCAAAGATGAAACAGCTTGATTTGAACAAAAATTCTCCCAACTAGTATTCTAAGAAGAATACAGATAACAGTGGGGAGAGAATGTATGTGTTGACATCCAGGTTTAAGGGGTTAACTTCTTACTACCTTAAATTAATGGCTGCAGGCTATCAGGAGTATTGAAACTAAGGGCATCCAACAACCAATCATGGCAACATATTTTAGACTAGGGAAACCAACCACCTGGACTCCTAACTTTGGTGCTTTGAGCTTGTTGGAACAATTTTAGGCAACAACATTGTGCTATGAAGCTATTTACTTTTGGATATCATTGTACAGCAATCTAAAACTTCTGAGACACAACAACCTTGTTTTCCAAGTGTTTGAAAACATGAAACTCCATTGTACTTTATAAAGCTAAGGCCTGGTAAACGTGCCTCATATTAGTTGTAATTTCTCCCAAGTGTAATCATCAGGAAGGGTGCTGCAATTCCTCAGTCGTTACTCTAGACCTTTTCATATCCACTGTGACTCTTTCGTCGTCCAATGACATAAGCAAGAAGTACGATAAGCACGAGACCAGCCAAGGCACAACCAACAGCTATTGGGACAATGTCATTTGAATTTTCTTTTGTTGTTGGTACATTTCCTGTTGGGTTATCTCCGTAGCTTTCATTTTTATCTGTGATAAAAAGCAGGGGACAGAAAGTTTCAATCTGAACCATTTTGAAGAGTTCATACTTTCAACGGCCCCTAGGGCAAACCCTTAGATTACTGTGGTTCCAGCCTTCGATTGTATGGCCAAAAATCCTAAAGGGGGCCTATTTAGATCAAAGCCATTTAAATAATTTTCTGCTTTACTCTTAAGGATGGTGCCTACTTTTGTTACTGCGCATCTTGAGATACTCGGGTTTCTTATGGGTGGTGCCTACCTATACAGGAATATTTTTGCATGGTTTAAAACTATGCGGAGAAAGCAGAATTTGGAAGAACTCTTGGTATTTACGCGGATGCTCTGAGGGGTATACCGTGTCTAAAAACGGGTAGATTTCTTTTTTTTTCCCCTTCGTTGTAGTCACAAATCTGCACATTAATTTATTCATTAAACTCTGCCCTCTCCTTGTGGGGATGTATTGTTCTGATTGTCCTCAACAAAAGCAGGCCAATGAAAATCCATTCTTGTCGCGTATATCGCGAGGGAGGGGACCTACTCATCCCTACCTGTGTGACATCAAAGCATCATTTGATTTATTCATTAAACCTGGATTAAATTTGTGGCGGCCATATTGTTAACATGTCATGGACTCAAGTGTGCCGTTTTCAAACGGAAAATTAACCATTTTGAAGCGGTAAATCGAAAGAATAACTTCTAAGAAGCACTCAACATTTAAAACGGTGGAAATTGGAGAGTTCCTGGCAAAGGAATCGTGCTTTGTTTGACAGTTGTAGAGCTACGATGAGACTGAGAAGAGGTCATTGATACGCTTATGTTATCATAATGGTACCACCATAAGTAGAATAACACAAGGGAAACAACATAACACGATCTTCGTGACTCAAACTATTCCATTAGCAACGATACTTTTATCAATATGCAAAGCATACAATAATATTGGAATAAATGATTCAGCCACAGCATCACGCGTTAATGCCAGTATAGGCATCTTGTTAATTCTAAAAAATGCATGGTTACCCCCCATTTTCTTTTTGGATTCCAACAGCCCTTGCTAAGATCTGCTTTTCTCACATAGTAATAAACTGCACAAAAATACCTCTGCATTAGTAGGCATTAAATAGGACATTTCTGAGTTGTTTTGAACCTCACTATGAAAGCGAGGCTAAGTGCAAAGCTTTTCATATGAAAATTAGTTTTGTTTGCATAGGAATGAAAACTTATCTTCCTAAAAAAAACCCATGCATGAAGCCTCGCTTTCATAATGAGGTTCAAAGCAGCATTAACTTTTTATTCTTTGAAAGAAATCTTTAAGTGTATCCATTTAAATAAAAGCTATTGAGCAGTACATTCCTGTAGTACTGTTTATTATACAATGCGAGGTGGTTCCAATTTTGAATATAAGGAATAAATCAAATTAGCATGGTAGGTGTATCGAATGGTCCCATTTAATTTAAAAGTGCTCGCAAAATTTGGCCTTTGCTCGAATTGCTCGCAAGAATTACACGGGTGCTCACTTGCTTGTGCTCGCAAAATTTTTGCAACTGCTCGTATGCTCGTTAACATGTGCTCGATTCCTCGAAATTTCGTTAATCCCCCTTTTGTAGTTATTATTTGTACATATATAAACGATAAATCAGTTACCCTCGATTGCATCTACCCATGAACGCACGCGCCCAAAACATGTTTTCACGTGACGTCAAACGTCTGAGTTTCAGGTGTCAAACTTTTACGTTTTCCCGCCCAAATGTGTGGTTCACTCTGTTCTCTTGACCGTTCACTGTCAGCGTGGTCAAGAAACTCTTGTGTGCAAGCTATGGCCTATGGGCTTGTTAACACTGAAATATAGCCGGGTAAATGTTATTGCTGCCAGCAGTTTGAAGGCTGAAACAGAGCCTCCGATTTCGCGGCCGATAAATGAAGAAATGAAGTGCCTAATACTCGGAAAGTTTTAAAACTACGGGCAACCTCCAAGATGCAATAAAAAGTGGTGCCATTTTTGCTGGAAAGTTTGCATGAATGTTGCGGCCGAAACAGGTCACGTGACCTAATTTACATATATCATGCATGTCGATGTGATGACATTTTAGAAAAATATAACGCTTCTGAAGTCTCACGATGTTCTGGTTAAATCTTCATTAGATAGACCACCCCCTCGCTTTTTCCAGTAAATAACTAGAGACCGGCATGTCTTAATTTTCCTGAGAACGAATTAAGGACTTGGAAAATGTCTACCTAGAGAATAGGCCTGCAAATTTAAACGGGGTAGGTAAAACTGAGCTTACATTAGATAATTTGCAGAAAAATAGCTGAGATGCCCACAAGATAGAGTTTGCAGGCCTATCAATCGGCCACGTGTACAATTCATGGCTATTTACGATATCCCAATTGTTCATGTAATAAAACTTAGTATTGCTAAAGTAAAAGGTGAAGTTAACTTGCATTTTTGAGGTTTTGGTAACAGTTCAAAAATCAGGGACTATCAGTCGAAGAATGCGTTCAACAACGTCAAAGAAAAAGAGTAAAAATGTTGTTGCCTGCGTTCCTACAAAATATTGTGGCCTTTTAAAAGGAAAATTTGTGTACCCTTACACATTTTTACTCTTTGGATTCTTCAGCTGAAAATTTAAACTAATTCCCCAAATTTACGAGCTGCTGTTGACTACTTTTTTTCTCCATTTAACGACGTATTTTCACCCACCGACCGAAAGCAAATGTTTGAGGTGACCTTTCGCTAACGAAAACGCTTGTTTTTCAGTTCTTCACAATTTAATCCGAATTTCCGAGGCTGGTAACGTCTCTCCAAACAATTGTTCCACGAAATACTTACTTTGATTCATATTCTTGGAAACCCATGGTATAAAGTTTCTAACATAGGTATAGACTCCGTACTTTCCAGGACTTGCACATTTATAACCCCAGCTCGTGATTCCCTCAAGAAACCACGTGTTGTTGAACTCACACACCAAAGGCCCACCACTATCACCTTGACAAGAATCGACTCCACCCTGATCTCTACCAGCACAAAGCATCGTGTTATCAATCTGATGAGGATACGCACGGACACAACGTCCTCTCGATACCAATGGCACAGGAGCCTCCATGAGTACATTTGGCGAACTACCTTGGTAAGTTAGCGTTCCCCAGCCTGTTATCCAGCATTTCTTCAAATTGTTATCAAAAGGAAGAGGATGACTGACATTTGGCATACAAACAAGTCCAATACCTCTCCCAAGAGCTGCGGGTTTTGCGAGTTTCATAAGGGCGATATCGTTGCTTTCGGACAGTGGTCTACTGTAGTTTTCGTGTTTAATGATTTTGGCAACAGCGACTTCCTGCTCAGTTGCAACACTTCCGTTTGTTCTGTAGTGAGCTCCCAACCTAAAATGTACACAGCAAATATTGAGCAAAAGGGTAACGTATGAAGTCAACCTTACAAGAAGTGAGTGTTGAATTGCATGTAAATGGTCGTTGTGAACTAAAGTTGAAAAAATTAAGCCAACCATCCTTGTTTCAATTTATAAAATTAAGGTTTCCTCCGTTATGATATTTTGGAATAACAGATTGAGGCCTTTGACCTCACGTCTACAATCGTCATGAAAGGTGCAGTAATATTTATTCCCTGTCTTGCTTTTGTTGCAAATAGAACGCTTTGAATAGTTGCTTATGTAACTTTCACCAAATGAGTTTTCTGGTCACCGTGTTGATTTATATGAGGGAGCTTTAGCATTGACTTTTTTCAAAGACGACGGCGACGTCTGTGACTGATGAAGACTGGGGTGGAGTCTGGGTTTTTCCCGCCGAAAAACTTTTAGCTTTCCCCGACGGAAACGTCGTCACCAGGGGCGGGGGAGAACACTCCATACCGCCTGGCAGTTTTTTTGTATCAGAATCATCCAACAAAAGTTGACGTCACATCCGGTCAAATTGGCGCCCAGCAGCCTGTCTCGGCGAAGTCGAATGATGGCGTCCGGGTCAGGCTTGATTTCTTCGGATTTTTGAGCCATCCGTATCAGGAATTGTGAACTGTGGATATGAAAGATGTTGTAGAGATATTGCTTTGACTTCATGAGCAAGGGTTTTCCAAAGAAGTGATTTTTTTCTATTGTTTTGACGGAAAATACGAGACAGCTAAGCGTCGTGTCATGGCGAAAATTTCACACTCTCAAAACGAGTGGCGTTCAGACTTTTGGTTCTTGTGGCTTCTGATCGTTCGAAAGCTGAAATTTTAATAGCCTATCCCGTGTGCAACATAATGGAGGAGACATCGTCAGTCATAGTTTGCAGTGTTAACATCGGGAACCTAATTATCACTCGACGTGAAGTGTTGGAAGCCTGTATCATTGGAGCTGTTCCAATTGTCTTCGTTGTAAGAGACTCGTAATCTTCCAGGTGAGTAAATGTAGTTATCTTCATTTCCAGTTCTTTTCTGCTGACGTGAGTACCTTTACATGTGGGCTTTAGAGTAATAAGTCGGTTTTGTGCTTCGTAGTTCTTTAATAAAGACGCAAGTGACGTTCAATTAATAAATAGCTATAGTAATTCTCTTATCTGAAATGCATTCATATTATGTTGTCCTGCCAGTGCAGGCTTGAGGAGGGGCTTGAGTCAGAAAGTGTTTATTGGCATTAGTAATAACATTTAAAGGCCCATTGTCACTTACCGGACGTGATGTTCCACGCATTGAAACGCGAATACCAATCACAGCAGATAAAATAATACATTACCTAGAAGTGATGGCGAAAAATCCCAAAATTTCGCATTAACAGCGGTGAACCATAAGTGGAAACTCGATTGACGTGAAGCATTGTTCAATAAAATAAATACCGACTAACGTCTCTGATTTCGGATTGCAAATACTCGACGACGGTCTTGCAACCATACCCTGTCTAGGACGGGTCCAGGGCAGACTCGTTTGAAATTATATACCCTGTTCAGGGCAGAGAGGCCAAAAACCATACCCTATCCAGCGGCACGTCTCCGTATAGCCCATATAGGGGAGTACCCCCCCCCCCACCGGGGGGGGGTTATCAAAGGACACATGGAAGGCCAAATGGACTTTGAAAACTCTTTATGGCTGACAATGTCATTTGTACATCATATAATTATTTACCAGTTATTTCAGTTATGTTAGTTGGTGCCAAATATTTAAGGGTGGGGAATTGTCTTTTTCTCTGTGTCCAAGGTTGGGGAAGAGAACATGAAGTAAAAAAATATATATATATTTGCAAATTCCTGGAGGTTATCTATCAGCAGTAACTGACCCATACATTAAGTTCAAATAACATTGTCTCCTTTGAACCAATGAAATTCAAAGTTCATTTTGACAAGGAATATTGAGTTCTGTTCAATTCAATGAAAAATCAAAAGTTCAATAACCACACCATCAGTTCAAAAACCACACATCAATTCAGTGACAGTAGACCAATGTAACAAAAACTATAGGTGATGTGTTTTCAATTTTCTCTCCTTGATGCTTGTCAAGGATGCAAATGAGAGGCCTGCTTGTAAATTTTAGATTAGTTCAATTCAAAGATGGCTTAAAAATTTAATCACCACACCAAAACAAAATTAAAAATTTAATCACCACACCAAAACAACAAACCCCCCACCCCGCCAAAAAAAGGGGGGGATTATATAAATGTATATATATTTATTTATAACCACCTGGGTGATAGCAGACCTCAAAATAAAGAGAATTTACTGGTGTGGGTGTTTTTAGTTCAATGGGTCCTGCAGGTAGGGAAAGAGAAGGAAGTGGACAATTTAATTGAATTCGATTCAATTTTATTCACACTTATTACAACGAAATACAATGTATTTTATAGTAAGAAAAAATTAAACGTGGAGAGCACTTTATTGAATGATTTTACCTTCTACGGAAGAAGTGCATAGTGGTCAAAGGAGCAAGGCTTTCGTGTTAGCCACTTGACAAATTGACAGCAGTTTTCTATGGTCTTTACTCTTATAGACAATAAAATGATGTCAAACAATGTTCAAAACCCAAGTGGAACCACGAGCCACAGGCTCGTGGTTTCACAGCCAAGTTTTGGACATTTTATGGCGTTATTTTATGGTCTATAAGAAAACTGCTGCCAATTTGTTTTTTACAATAACATGGAAAAAGTACGAGCGGAATTGGCAATTTTTTTTCGTTGAAAAAGCGTGCGTTACATCTGACGTCATTTTTATTGTCTGTACTTTTATAGACAATAGCTATGAACCAATCAGCGCGCCGGAATTTGAACAGTTATTGTAAAATACCTCTGTGCAATTAAATAAAATAGGGGAAAGTAGAATTGATAATACTGATTGAAGAGCTCTGCTAGTTAAATTAGGCTTGGGAGATGAAAATACAACAGTAAGGAAAAAAGTGTTTACAGCAAATATATAAGTATATAGTATGCGTTAAATTTTTTTAATATTGTTAATGTTTGGCTATCAAGTAGAAAAAGTTTGAAAAAAAAAACATTGTGGCGCAGACACTTAACTTCCATTGGAATTGTTTCCCAGGTTTGTGATGCCACTACTGTAAACCGTGCTAAACCATAATTAGTTCTAGAAAATGGTCTGTACAGGTTTTGACTAGTGGCAAATCTGATATTATATTTATGGATATCACAAGCTAGGGAAACAAGATCATGGATTGCAGGGGGTGTTTTTTTAATTGTATTGTAATTTATGCACAAGGGAACCAATTTTCAACTTAAAAATGTTCTCTAGCTTAAGGATTTCTAATATCTAGAGTAAAATGTTGCATTATCTCTTTTGTGTGCAAAGAAGATGCAGTGAAGGCAGTAATATGGCTTATTTTTATCTTTTTTTAATTTTGTTTGGCATGCAGTACCCCAGCTCATTGACCCGTAATTTCAATACGGATATATGAGCATATAGTATAGTTGTTTAAGCGTATTCATAGAGACATAGTATCTAAGTTTATATAAAATTCCAATTCCAAACAAATATGTTTGCATTATATTAATAGGCTTTATAAGTTATATTACCATAATTTAATTTAGAATTTTCCTTACCTACATGAAATTTTTAGGGATGTACTGTTTTTAATTTTTCGTTTTAATTATTTTATTTTTAGAGATTTAAACAAAAACTCAAAAAGAAAGAGACCAGCAAATCCCCCTGAGACGGCAAGAAAGGAAACAGACAGCAAAAGGAAGAATGCGACAAGACTGGGAGTAACTGCAATGGCCACTTAGCTACAGTGTATATGATTTATTATAATTTACTGTGTCAAAGTCTAATAAATGTCTGCTGACAATAATTTTCACATTGGTGTACAGCATCATGTTTGATTACATTGACGTATTCCTATGATCCAAAATTTGGTCAGTCAAGCTGACCAGCCATATGCCTTAGCTGGGCAGCCACCCACTGGGCCTCCATTACTGTTTTTTTTTTTTTAATATGTTCGCTTTACTTTTTAACCGACTCTTCTTGTCTCTTGACTCTTCTTTCAATTGCCACAATCCCTGTTTCCCTTTTAACAAGCTCCTCCTTGTCTTCTGCTAACTGTATGGCCATCGCAGTTTCTTCCAGTCTTGTTGCTTTTTTCCGTTCGATGTCTGTTTCCTTTCTAGCTGTTTTAGGGGGATTTGCCGGTCTCTTTCCTTTTGAGTTTTTGTTTGAATCTCTAAAAATAAAATAATTAAAAACATTAAATCCCTAAAAATTTCATGCAGGTAAGGAAAATTCTAAACTATGGTAATATAACTTATAAACCCTATTATAATGCAAACATATTTGTCCACTTCCTTCCCTTTCCCTACCTGCAAGATCCATTGAACTAAAAACACCCACAGCAGTACATTTTCTTAATTTTGAGGTCTGCTATCACCCAGGTGGTTAACAAATATATATATTTATATAATCCCCTCCCCCTTTTTTTTTGGGGGGGGGGGGGGGGTGGGAGGTTTGTTGTTTTGGTGTGGTGATTGAATTTTTAAGCCTTCTTTGAATTGAACTAATATGAAATTTACAAGCAGGCCTCTCATTTGCATCCTTGACAAACATGAAGAAGAGAAAGTTGAAAACACATCACCTATAGTTTTTCTTACATAAGCCTACTGTCACTGAACTGATGTGTGTTTTTTGAACTATTGCTATGGTCATTTGACTTTTTGATTTTCAATGAACCATAGGACTTCTAGATTTTTACAAATTTACCAACGGACCACTAATCTGCATCATTGACAAGAAGGAAGTAGAACTATGTACAAGAAAAAGCTACATTATTGGGCAGCTGTTGCCAAATATGATTACAAAGACAAACAAAACAATGGATAAGTGGGCAATAGATTTTTAAATGCATGTAAGCCTGTTACCATTATTTGTAATACATAGATACTTGTTAGTTTCACTTGTACTTTCTGCCTACTCTAAATATGGACCACGCTCCCGTAAAACCCTCTCCCCTCCCCTCTCCTCTTATCTGTCCCATTGGAATAAAAAACCTCTCACCTGTAGTTATTCTTACAATAATTGAGGTCTACTGTCACTGAACTGATGTGTGGTTTTTGAACTGACTGTGTGGTTATTGAACTTTTGATTTTTCATTGAATATTGAACAGAACTCAATATTCCTTGTCAAAATGAACTTTGAATTTCAATGTAATTAGAACTTAATGTATGGGTCAATTTCTGCTGATAGATAACCTCCAGGAATTTGCAGATATACATGTATATTTTTCTACTTTAAGTTCTCTTCCCGAACCTTGGACACAGAGAAAAAGACAATTCCCCACCCTTAAATATTTGGCACCAACTAACATAACTGAAATAACTGGCAAATAATTATTTGATGTACAAATGACATTGTCAGCCATAAAGAGTTTTCAAAGTCCATTTGGCCTTCCATGTGTCCTTTGATAACCCAAAGAGGACTTCAAAACAAGGTAAGAACATCAGTCATGCCACTTGTCTGTGGCTTGTGGCATACTGTTTGTTCTTACCACAATTTGATGTCACATGTGCATAATTATAGTGCAAATAAAAAGCCTTAACCCATGAGCACCCAAGTGGTGAGAGTGCAGATGAGATAAAGGGTGAAGGGGTTGTTTCTTTCATTATTCAATCCGGGGGGGGGGGGGGGGTACTCCCCTATATGGGCTATACGGGGACGTGCCGCTGGATAGGGTATGGTTTTGGCGTCTCTGCCCTGAACAGGGTATATAATTTCAAGCGAGTCTGTCCTGGACCCGTCCTAGACAGGGTATGGTTGCAAGACTGTCGTCTTGTATCTGGCAATCTGAAATCAGAGATGTTAGTCTGTATTTATTTTAGTGAACAATGCTTCACGTCAATTAAGTTTCCACTTAAGGTTCACAGCTGTTAATGCGAAATTTTGGGATTTTTTTGCCATCGCTTCTACGAAGTGTATTATTTTATCTGTTGTGATTGGTGTTCGCGTTTCAATGCGTGGAACATCACGTCCGGTAAGTGACAGTGGGCCTTTGTTATTACTATTGCCAATAAACACGTGTGTAACACAAGAGATAGATGTTGTCCTTTGTCCTAAATAGGGTCTTAAAATAGAGGGCGCTGTCCTACACAGGGTAGGTATTTAAGGTTATTTTCGTCCTAAACAGGGTCAGGGTTTCAAACCCCCAGCAGCACCCCTATACCCAAACATGGGTCAAGTGTCCCCCCCCCCCCCCCGGGTATTCAATACTTGAGAAATAATGTCATTCGCAATAATGCTATTTAATTTATTGTTTAAGATGGCTTGACATCAATAACTTTAACAACTGTCTCACACTAGCAATATGAACCAGGCCACGCAGATACATTTTCTGACTCAAGCCCCTCCTCAAGCCTGCACTGGCAGGACAACATAATATGAATGCATTTCAGATAAGAGAATTACTATAGCTATTTATTAATTGAACGTCACTTGCGTCTTTATTAAAGAACTACGAAGCACAAAACCGACTTATTACTCTAAAGCCCACATGTAAAGGTACTCACGTCAGCAGAAAAGAACTGGAAATGAAGATAACTACATTTACTCACCTGGAAGATTACGAGTCTCTTACAACGAAGACAATTGGAACAGCTCCAATGATACAGGCTTCCAACACTTCACGTCGAGTGATAATTAGGTTCCCGATGTTAACACTGCAAACTATGACTGACGATGTCTCCTCCATTATGTTGCACATGGGATAGGCTATTAAAATTTCAGCTTTCGAACGATCAGAAGCCACAAGAACCAAAAGTCTGAACGCCACTCGTTTTGAGAGTGTGAAATTTTCGCCATGACACGACGCTTAGCTGTCTCGTATTTTCCGTCAAAACAATAGAAAAAAATCACTTCTTTGGAAAGCCCTTGCTCATGAAGTCAAAGCAATATCTTTACAACATCTTTCATATCCACAGTTCACAATTCCTGATACGGATGGCTCAAAAATCCGAAGAAATCAAGCCTGACCCGGACGCCATCATTCGACTTCGCCGAGACAGGCTGCTGGGCGCCAATTTGACCGGATGTGACGTCAACTTTTGTTGGATGATTCAGATACAAAAATTTGATGAGTCTTCTGCCCCGCCCCTGGTCGTCACTTGTCGCTTGTGCCTTGCAAAACAAAACTCAAAGGCTTGAAGATGAATTAATTTAAGAGCATTCAGTAATTGCTCTTACTTGGCTATGTTGTTTACGATAAAGAGTTTGTCCTTCTTTATCACATACGCTTATACATCCAAAAATCCTAATTTTTTATAACAGCAATATGACACGATCAATCTCGATGACATCAATTCAGCCGAATAAAAAAAAAAGTCCTCGCTTTGCTGAAGCACTGCAAATGCCTCCGACTTTCCACTGTCAACAAAGGAGTGTGTGCGACAGCATTGAAGGACTGTGTATGCTTTTGAGAAGAGTGTCCTATCCTTGCAGGTAAGTGACATGATTCCTCGATTTGGGAGACCGGCATCTGTTATGCCTTATAACAAATCACACCTTAAACTACATCTACAAAACCCACGAACACCTAATAACAGAATAGAATAGAAATATCTTAAATCCTCGTGCCCCCCAGTGCTATACTGATTCCATCTCGAAGAAAGTAGCTCCGCTTAAAAATTGCTTCGGATTCGTCCATGGAACCGTCAGGCCGACCTACAGAAAAGGACTTGCTCAGGGAGTTGCTTACAATGGACGTAAAAAGGTTCATCCCCTGAAATCCAATCACTGGTATTTCCTAATGTATTAATTGGAAATTAATACATGGGCCAGTAGGCAAGTAGTAAAACCAAATTCTAACTGTATGTTGCCTAGTTCGTGTTAAGGCTTTCGGAAATGAAATAAGAAAGAAATGGTAGATATTGACTACCTGGAAGAAAAAATTGTACTCATGTTTTGTGGAGAAAGCAAAACTTGCTGTTCTCGCGTCCACGCGCAGGGAGGACGGCTGCCTACCAAAATGTAAGACGTCTACCAAAAAAAAGTCCTACTTCCGGTCACCGTCGCCATCGCAGACTGAGAATCTGAGTTGCTAAAGGTGCCTTTTATATGTTGTCACGATCAAATGTCGTTTATGGGTTTTGACATTCGCTATCTTCATAAAAGTGGTTTATTCATTCATGCAGTGGAAGATAAATCGTCACGAGCTTCTAAACTTATGCTAAATACTGTTTAGGCTGTCTGTCAGTCGGCTGAGATGTTTTTCCGGCTTAAGTTTTTGATAAACGTTAGTAACGTTTTTACAAGTCAGAGTCGTACACATGTTAGATTGTATTCCCTGGTGAAAATCTTTCGAGGATCTTTAAAGATCCTCAAAGATCTTCATGAAGATCTTCGAGGATCCTTATGAAGATCTTTAAGGATCCTTAAACAATCTTGCAAAGATCTTTAAGGATCCTCAAAAATCCTTGCCAAGATCCTTAAGGATCCTCAACTTTCTTGCCAAAATCCTTGAAGATCTTGGCCAAGATCTTTGAGGATTCTCAAAGATCCTTAAGGATCCTTGCAGATCTTGCCAAGATCTTGTCAAGATCTTTAAGGATCCTTTGCAGATCTTGCCAGGATCTTTGAGGATCTGCAAAGATCCTTTGCAGAACTTGCCAAGATCTTTGAGGATCTTCAATTATGTCGCCAAAGATCTTAAAAGGATTTTCAAGGATCCTTTGCAGACCTTTTCAAGATCTTTGAGGATCTTCAATAACCTTGCCAAAGATCTTCAAGGATCCTACAGGATCCTTTGCAGCTCTTGCCAAGATCTTTGAAGATCTTCAATAATCTTGCAAAAGATCTTCAAGGATCTTGAATGAACCTTTTCAAGATCTTGTACTACTTTGAACTTTCGAAAATCACAAAAACATTTGTGACTGAAATTTCTGGTGAATCTCAGAATAAGCTGTTGAGAATGTACATGTAGTATGTAGATGAAAAAGAACATCAGCATGTCATAAAAGGGATAATTTTATTGAACAATCCCTAACTTATTTTAGTTAAGACTCAGGAATTTATTTGTATATAAATGTAGGTCTACAATGCTAAATCAATACAAAATAACTTGTGTAAATAAAATCAGAAATAGAAACATAACTTTTAATATGTATTGTGAAAGAATAATATTCAGCAGATGGATATTTTACCTCAACCATGATGGACAAAATTTTGACTACAACATTAAGCCTGGGTGATCATGATCCTAATGTTAATGTACAAGAAACTGTAATAATTTTTATTCTAAAATTTGGTTTGACAATTGCCAGTGAAAACGTTTGTACAAGAAAACATAATAACAGAAAAACAATAACTTATAGCAAGCTCTGATTATGTACAAAAGTTCTAATGACAAGGCTACACAGTGCAACAAATTTCAACAGATGTTGTTCGCAACATTAGTGCAAGTCAAAATCCCTCTTTAAATTATCAGCCTTTAACAAAACTTAAAAGTTACTGCCTTGTCTGCACAACTTTAACACATTTATAGTGGCTCAGAAAAATTGTAGTTTTTCCCTCGTGATGACCCACAAAATGTGGAATAACTATATTCTAGATAATGAATAATGTAACAAAACAGTGCAATCACAACATCAACAAATGTTGTGCTACTATAAAAATTTGATAGGCATAATAATTGTGCAAGCACAGTGCTAAAAGACAAAAAAGTACCAATTTGCTTGTAATCTACATGACCAAAACAATTTGACGCTAATTTTCTATTAAACTATCAAACATCAAGTAATGAATTCAAGGCTCAAAGTTACAAAATTTTTTATTTTTTCATTGTTCCTGAGTAGTATATATAGTAGTAGAAGTCACAATTCATAACCATACTAAATCAGTTAAAAATAGGCTCTCCTGCTTACAAGTGACTTAGCTTATTGAGCAGGATTTGGTGACTTCACACACTCTGAAGCTGCAGTCTTGGGTATCGGCCTTGGCAACAACATTGAGTTGAAGACCTACAGCAAAAAGAGAAAAAATCATGCACTTTAGTCAGTTCTTCTGTGTGATTACAGTGTTCACATTCGTTTTTAACTGATGGTGCTATTTTATTGTACATGTGGGCATTATAATACTCCACCAAATGACCTTCAACCTTAATCAAATCACAGGCAAATTAAAGTAATGTTATACTCGATCGAATAAGTCACCACACAAATAAAGCTTGCAATTGATTCTCAGTACAACTACAATCATATGATTGTTCATCTCAACTAGCGCTACAACTACAAACTTACCCCATAAAAACATTTGTAAATGTTTTATTTTAAAAATAAATAGGAAATGGCTACCTCGACAACCGAGATCAGATGAATTTGTAGCTAAATTCACAGAAGCACATGCATTCATTTGGTTGAATTGTGCATCACATTTTCAAGCCAGCCTTTTATCAAAATCATTGATATTAAAGCCTACCTGTTTCTAAAAAGTAGTTGTCTACGATTTGTTGCTTAAAGCCATCATTTTCTAGCTTAAAAGAAGAAAAAACCGAGGAAATGTGCCTTGTTTTATTGAGTCCTGCAAAAATCCAAAAGAAACGGTCTTTCTGCGAGCCTGCAGTGTATAGCTGCTGACCAAATTTGGCCTTGCTCGTGCCCAGTCTTCCAAGTCTGATGGAAATCCAAGATGGCCGCCGCTCTTGGCCCGGTGGTTTCCTTGTTTCCTTTATAAAAGAAGTATTGTGCAAGAAAGCGACAAGGTAATCATTTTATGAAGACTGTGAGAAAACTTTTAGCTATTGGAAATCACTCTTTATTTATAAGAATGAATTACTGAGTCTGAGTATCACTAAGACACTATCATGCTGCATGACAAGCACTGATCAGACAATCAGCTGAGTAAACTTATTTATTTGTCTATTGAATTATATCCTTTGGTGGGAAGCCATATAAAGCAGGAATCTTGGTGCAACATATCACAAATTTAAATTGCCAAAACGAAATTCCATATTCCACGTACCCGTTTCTCTGAGACATCCAAGCAATAGTTCCAAGCAAAAAACCAGCAGTATTGATGACATTGCATTATTGCAACTTTCAGAGTTTTAGTCAACAGTCTGTACTTTCCAACACCTTTAAGGTATAATTATTTACTCTGGAAGCTCAAACTCAGTAGAAACAGAAATTTTGATTCTTCATTTTAAAAGTGACAATTAAATGTATTTGTTACTAAAGCGGGCAGATCTGTGTGACTTTCTTTCGAACAAACTATTTTAACTCTATATAATTTTATTTGTCCATTATATTATAAATACAATCTAATAGAATCTTATGACTGCTAACTTAGATATAATGGCAGGAGATCTTAGCAAGCTCAATGAGCTTTTCTATGAAGATCCCCTTATTCAAGCTTAGACTAATTACAGGGCAGATGGTGATTTATTATAATTCTAGATAGATTACTTCTAATACTTGCTTTGTCCTAAAACAAAACTAAAAACCTAATAACCTAAGATACTTTGATTTTGCACATAAGCCTTTGTGCTTCTCTTAAGAAAATTATAACCTTGTAATGATTTCAATTCATTTGGTAAATTATTCCAAATATGCACCCCCCTATATTTTAGTGAAAATTTCCCATAATTTGTCCTTTTGTAATCAATATATACATTTGATGCTGAACGAGTACCATGACTATGTATATTCTTATTTAAAGTAAAGTAATTATTAAAATATTTTGGTAAATTATTGCTAAAGTATGAATACATAAAGAGTGCTATATGTACATGTTTAACTCATATATATTAAGAATTTTCAGAGATTGAAATAGCGCCTTGGATTCATCATGATATTTTGAAAAAGTCATTAACCGCACCAATTTTTTCTGTATGATAATTATCGGTTTCAGTCTAGTTTGGTAAGTGCTTGTCCATATTATGCCACAATATGTTAGATATGGATACACCATAGTGTTATATATTGTCTTTAGTGTTTGGATAGATAACACATGTCTAGCCTTGGCCATGATCCCTGTCATTTTCGCTATTTTTGTTGAGATTTGGTCAATATGCTTTCTCCAAGAGAGTTCGTCATCTATATATAAACCAAGAAATTTTGTGTAATTAACCTTATCAATCTGTTGATCATTTATTTTAATTTCAAAAACTTGGTCTAGTTTTTTTCTTTTAGTTTTAAATACCATGAAGTGTGTTTTCTTAACATTTAGAGAAAGCTTATTGCATGAAAGCCAAGATGTGATGTTTTTTAGTTCTTGGTTCATGGTGTTGTATAAAATATCAACATTTTTATGACTATAAAACAAGTTCTTCATCAAGAAACCACAAACGCTCAAATTTGCTGCCTCCACCTGCCCTTTCATCCCACAAGCTTAGGAGCAATAACCGTTTTATAATTCCGGTGTGCAAGACCAATCGTTAAAAGAACTCTTTTATTATTAGTCATTAGTAGTAGTATGTAGTTTTTTAAATAATGTCCTTTTTCCTCTCGCAGAGTTCTATGCATTCTTCTTTATTATATGTTACCTGTAATTATTAAATTTTTTGTATATTTTGTATATATATTTATGTTTTTCAGTTTCATACAATTTAATTATTTGTACACGCAATTCAGTCTTTGGACTGCGAAGTGTATTTGAATAAATGGTCTTATTGATTAATAAAATAAATTACCAAATGCCTACACTGTAATTGCAAGTGTAATGGCCTTTTATTTTCCATCACCTTTTTTTTCTATTTATCATAGGGGTCTTGCAAACATCCTCATTAAATCCTTGACGCTCATGAAGGATCCTGGCAAAGGTCTTTGCAAGATCCTTACTATCAAGGATCCTTTTAAGATCCGTCAAAGATAACTCAGCTTAATTTAAAAATCCTTTAGGAGCCCTGAGGATCCGGACAAAGATCTTTGCAAGATCTTCGAAGAATCCTTATTAAATTGTTGAAGATTTTGGCAAAGATCTCTTGCAAGATCTTTGAAAGGATCTTTTAAAGATTCTTCAAAGATCCTCATTAAATCCTTGAGGATCCTGGCAAAGATCTTTGCAGGATCTTCAAAAGGATCTTTCTAAGATTCTTTAAAGATCCTCATTAAATCCTTGAGGATCCTGGCAAAGATCTTTGCAAGATCTTTAAAAGGAGCTTTCTAAGATTCTTTAAAGATCCTCATTAAATCCTTGAGGTTCCTGGCAAAGATCTTTGCAAGATCTTTAAAAGGATCTTTGTAAGATTCTTCAAAGATCCTCATTAAATCCTTGAGGATCCTGAAGGATCCTTGCAAAGATCTTTGCAAGATCTTTAAAAGGATCTTTGTAAGATTCTTCAAAGATCCTCATCAAATCTTTGAGGATCTTGAAGGATCCTTGCAAAGATCTTTGCAGGAATCTTTGCAAGGATCTTACAAAGATCCTTGCAAGATCCTTACCAATTCCTTGAGGATCTTTGCAGATAGTATAACAAGATCTTGCATATGCAGGATCTTTGAAGATCTTTGGAGGATCTTCAAAGATCCTATAAGGATCCTTTGAGGATCTTTATCTTTAAAGATCTTTGGCAGGTCTTTGAAGATCTTTAAAGATCCTTGAAGATCCTGTGAGGTTTTTCACCAGGGTTATGTGGTGAGTAAGTTTTCATGGAAATCCTATCGTTATTTTACACTTACTTCACTATGAATCTAGACGATGATCTTTTATGTATACAATGAGCAGCTGTCACAACCCAGTAACGATCCACTAAAGATCCACCGCACAAGAGTCTTCCATTGTAGACCAGCATTGCCTGCCACGGCCAGCTATTGACTCTTGAAACTGACCCACCAACAATTCGGCTATGGCTTGGTCGAGATCCACAAAATGCTGGAATAAAAAAATTCCGATATTAAGCGTTGAATAAAAGGAAAACTAGAGTAAAACGTATGCAGTCAACAGCGTCTACTGGTTTTGGTAATTAATTTGTGCGTTGGTCGAACATTTTAAAATCAATTGTATGAAATATTTTTACGAAAATTTCAAGGCAACTTAAAGTTGCACTGCGCAATAGAAACTCATTTCTGTGGTTACATTTCACCACCGCTAAACGCAGTGCTAAAGTTTGAAAGGTTCAAGTTTCATGGAACAGGACTAACCACTGCTTAAATGACAACCATTAATGTTCCCGTCTGTCAGAACTTTTAAAGTCACCGAATATTTTGTATTATTTAATCTTTTTTTATAGCGGATTTAATAGCAACATTTTGAGATAATTTAAGTTTTAATTTTTTTTTCATTGCATTTCATATTAATTTGCTAACCAATTCCTTAACGAATTCCGTCATTGTGGTATTGTGGTGGATGATAAGATAGGATTTTAAATTTAATTAATTACTCCCAAAATAATGTAAAAATTACAAAAATTATTTTGCAATTGATTATCATTAAATACGAGCTAAGTGTAGGCTGTTCCAGAGGACAGAACCGCCAGCTTTGTTTGACAACTTCGTTTGCCTACCTCAGTATTCAAAGTTTACTTTGCTCTGTTTTCTGCTGTTTTTGTTTGTATTTTTTTTTTTGTTTGCTGTTAACTTGTTTCTCGTGGCGGTTAATTTCCAGACCCTGCCTGGTTTGTAATAGTGGCATATACAGGCAAGAGACCATAGTCTCTTGATACAGGTCGATCTAAACTGGAGCTTTTAAAAGACGTTGCAAAGTCATTCGAATTCGTTGACCAGATAGACTGGGCAAATTGTAATTTTTCTTAGACAAACGTTGTGCAATAAAATCTGCTCTACACGACACTAATCAGATTAATTCTGAATTCTCACCATTTCCAGCCTTGGTCAGCATGACAACAACTAACACTAGAAAGGATGAGAAAGAAATGCAATCAAAATGAGTAATTTGGCCATCTATGCGGGCATATAATCGTTTTCATGCTTTACTTCAGTGTATTCGTGTTCAAACCGTAGCAGTACTATTCTAGGAAGTTTCTTGTTCTCATGATAGGACAAGCCTCGTATGATTATATGATATGAGATAGTTCAAGCCCTCTTTGTCGAGCAAACCATGTACTAGATTCTTTCTTTGACTCTTTGGAAAGGCGGTTATGCAATGGTACTTCTTTGTGAAATTTGTGTATTTTCAATGCCTTGAAAGGATTCACCGACTCAACACCAAGTTCGTGCAACAATGGGTCGTTGTGTTTGAAGAACTTATTCTGTTTAAGCACGTTGATGAAATTACTGGATAAAAATAAAGAAAAAAGTCTTTGGTCATGCACTATAAAGGACAGCAATGTAGTTTTCAATAATACATAATACATGTCAGTTGCGGTGTAATTTGGCCAGTGAACGTACTAAAAGAACATAAAATGTCCAGAGCATTTTCGGTACACGGCCAGGAGACTGAATTATGAGATCATATTATGTTTCATGTAATCGTATCAAACACGAGAAGGCGTGTTTCATCAGATATCCAAACACTGAGAAGTAGGTTGAAAAAGCGAGGGGCAGCTGACTTCAAGGTGTTTGGATATCTGGTAAAACACACTTTCGAATGTTCAATATGGCTTCTCAAATGATCAATAATTCTTGGAGAAATTCAGGGCTAAAGTTGGCAAAATTTTATGGTAATTGGGAACGCATTTCCAAACCATGGTCACAGTAGTGATTTTCTTTGTTTTCTCTTGATGAATTATTAATGAGTTTGAGAAGTTGTATATCAAACACGAGGAAGAGTAGTTCATCCAATTTCCGAACACCCAGAAATGTGTTGAAAAAAGAGGTACAGCTGAGTTTTTTAAACCAATTTCGAGGAGTATGGAAATAGGATGAAACACTCTTTCGACTGTTTGATAAAGCTTCTCAAACCATTCTCAAACTCATTAATAAATCATCAAGAGAAAACAAAGAAAATCACTACCGTGACCGTGGTTTGGATATGTGATCCTTATTACCATAAAATTTTGCAAACTTTAGCCTTGAATTTCTCCAAGAATTATTGATCATTTGAGAAGCCATATCAAACACTCGAAAGTGTGTTTCATCAGATATCCACACACCTCGAAGTCGTTTAAAAAAACTCGGCTGCGCCTCGTTTTTTCAACCTACTTCTCAGTGTTTGGATATCTGATGAAACACTCTTCCTCGTGTTTGATATATTACTTAATACTTCATGAAGAAAATTAAAGCAACCAAGCTTAACCCTATCTAAGACAGGGAAGACGGATCCTGTCTGCTCAGAATTTGAAAATTTATAACTTTTGTGATGTCTGAGCATACACTATCAAACTAGGCTGCGAGCAAGCCGCTCTTCTCCCAGAGCTTAGCATGATGATTAATTTTCCTTTCTCTTTCTGAACTTTAAAGGCGCCCCTACGACGTTAGCTCCTCGATAGTTCGGCTGCATTGCACAAACTGATCGAGAGAGTATAAATCATCGCGAATTTATTCAGAAGACGCGAAGGTAATTTTTTAAGTTTCGTCTTCGTCGTCGTCTCTGCTTAAGGTCCCTATTGTTTTATATGGGGAGCATTTGCACCAAAGTCCAAACCCATACCCTTTTATACACCCTTATTGACAGAATAGACAACCTTTTCATATACCTTCCATAGAAAATGGTACCCCTTTCTCATGCCTACAGTGGTAAATTAAAGATGCCTCTCTGTTTGGTTGGCCTCACCCAAGTGGTAGCTTTCCCTACCCTTTTCAATTCACCTCTTCAAAGCCCTACCCTTGTATACAAGTCCAGCCTGAAAAAAGGTACCCCTTTTGTGTGGAGCCAGGTACATCACAAAATATATAGTTTATTGAGTTAATATGTATATACTGTCCTGTTGTTTTCCTAAACAAATGTAGATTGCAATGCAATGCCTTTTGAGTTTCCCAATATAAATTTTCTTCCCACATTGGAAAAATGCTTCTCTCTCAATCTGAGGGTGAAGAAGCGTTAATCTAATTTAAGTTAAGATGTACATGAAAATGCACTTTTAAAAAGTAGAAACCGTTGTAATCTAATACTTTTCCACTCATTCTGTATATATTTTAACCAGCTTTACGTTGTACATTTACTTTTGTACTTTACATTTGTTGTACAGGTTGTGCGGTACGAAACTATATAGTAATAAATATGCCAAGTCAAATCTTCAGTTGATCAGACTGTCTTAATCTATTTATGCTCTAGTTTTTCTATTGAGCACTCTGACAGCAGTTCTGCAAATCAACTAATATATATATATATATATATATATACATATATATATATATATATATATATACATATATATATATATATATATATATATATGTATATATATATATATATATATATATATATATATACAGTCATTTCAACTAACGTTGTCGGTTCAAAGCATGAAGCTAAAAGACAAGACCGAAAGTTTACGTGGGATTTTTATGAATAAATTCATCAAAATCAGTCATGCCTGGAGAAAACAATAGGGTGTAATTAGCAGTTCAATGACCTGCACGTGCATGGATGATTTTGATGAAATTATTCATAAAAAATAATCCCACAAAACATTGCGGTCTTGTCTTTTAGCTTGATTTTAATCCGACAACGTTAATTGAAATAGCTGTATATATATATATATATATATATCGAGCTTTGTAGTTAAGTAATTAGTCCATGTTCAGGAAAAACTGGGGCACGACAGGCCTGTTTCGAAAAGCGTTGCCTTCTCTCTTCAGGTGCGAGTTGAATGGCCAAGATCTGGTCTTTTATAGCGAGGGTTTTATGCGTGTTTTAACAGGTATGCATTGGCGTGCCGGCATGTGCTTGTTAACTCGTTTCTTTTGTTTAGGGAACTGCGATGCGGCTCGCACAGGATGAAGTACTTCTCATATATTTATATAGACACATTTTGTAGGAAGTTCACAGGTCATGTTTCATTTCATGCAGATGTTTTTAATTAGTGTCATGTCTAATTCCAAAGAAAAGCCTCTCTCGTTTTTCTCTCCCATACTATTCTTTGACCTTGCTTAATAAAATCTTGTGATAAACCCTAATTGAAGTCTTGTTAATGACTAGCATATTCCTTCAGCCTAG
>NW_028145464.1:0-32500 GCF_977016875.1 Pavona decussata
TGCAAAGATTTCAGCATTTCCTCTTGTACAAGCGAATATGCACACTCTAACCACAGTTAAGTTTGGGAGTGTACGAAAACCTTGGAAAGCGTTTAACGTGAAGTATATTTAAGACCCTGAATAGTGCCTTATCCAGCGGATAAAGTTATCCGGCCTTTGAACAACTGGGGCCAGGAAGCAAAGTTTTGAGGTTTTCAACAGTTTATAAAAAGGCGTAATATCGACTGAGTTTAAATGACTACAATAATGTCAATAGCCGACATTCCTGAAGCGGATCGATCAATTTAATTATCTGATAATGCAAGATAAAAAATAATAATAAAATAATACTCTCGGGAACTGCAAATTTATCGTTATTTGCGATTCACTATACGTTTCCTCTGCTTGATTCAGAAGGAAATACGGTTCTCATTGGAAACAACTGCAGTTGATTGACGTTTATTTCGATAAGGTCAGAGTTGACAACTTCAGTAAAATTAATCAGAGGAAACGTAAGGTACGTAAACAAACATGAAACGATCGAAACGCGCCAAATCAGCGAAGCGTTTGGAACGTTTCAAACGCTTGTTTCAGACGTTTCAAACGATATGTAAACCAAAATGTTCATGTTGTAGAATTAAAAACATGTAATGCTGAATTTGTTATTCCTTGTTGAATTAACGAAGACTGCAAAGTGAAAGCCAATGGATGTGAAAGTACAACTAATGGGCATTTCAGAAAGGTAAGAGTTAGGGCGAAACTTTAGTTAATCGCAATTTTAAGAGTAATTTTTCCACGGTGTTATTTCACTGTACGTTTCCTCTGCTTTATATATATATATATATATATATATATATATATATATATATATATATATATATATATATATATATATAAATCTGTCTGGATTTTTAAGAACATGCCCTCAGAAATTAACCACATTTTGAGACTTTCTAGGCTGATGGAATATGCTAGTCCAGAACATGACTTTAATTAGGGCTCATCACAAGAAAGCAAGGTCAAAGAATACTACAGACCTGGTATAGAAGGTTTGTCTTTGAAATTGGACATGACACTAGCACTGACATTTGAACTGACATGAAACATGGCCTATGTGTTAACAAAACAAGTGCGACATTTCGCAATTATTAACGGCGCCAACGCATCTTAAATCTCACCCAAAACCCGGTCTTTTAGCGGTCCAGTCTAGCTTTCTACAACAGAATCGGCTTAATCGGAGAAAGACAGCGTTCTAAATTGATTTTCCGAATCTCTTCTTTATTTACAAATCGAAACGAATCACTCCGAACGACATCTGGAAATTATTTATGACATTGAGTCCGGAAATCCGACCCCAAACCGCACCTCTCGACTAATCGATCACTAGCCTAACAACGCTACAGTTATAACGGCGAAAAATAATCGAATAGCTTTTCAAACTCACGCTTTTTGAAGAGAAAATCCTTGCCATTTCTTGTTCGTGTTTAGTGATATAACTTTAAGTCCCGGATGTTGGCAAAAAGATTGGAACGGGGAACACATATGGCGGTTTTCAACAAGAAAATAAACTAAGTCTTTGGCCAGGTGAAAAATTCCCCATAATTTCATCTTGCCCGACTAGAAATCATCCCTAAGAGCTACTTTTTAAAGCCAAAGACTGTCACCTCCTCAAGCAAAGCCCAAAATATGCCAGCCTTCGTCCAAGCCCGAGTAACTAAAGTTTACCCGTTTAGCTGAAAAACAGGACTACTGGTAGCAAGCATATTAGACGAGACAGCAACTGCACTCGTAAGACTTATTCCCTCACTAGACTTAATGATGTCCTCAGGAAAACTTTGCTTCAGGAGGCCAAACAAAACGCTAGGGCTAACGAATTTCTTCTCAGCTAAGACCGCGCCGAATTCAAAGCGAGTTCGTTTTGCCGTGTATAAACGTTTGAGAGAGAATGGGGCTAGCTGGGCAAAACAATTAAATGACTCTACATCGGGTAGTTTCGGGGAGGGAGGGGGGGGGGGTAAGGAGAAGAATAGCTTTTGTCTTTTAAATGACTGCTGGTGACTCTTGTATTGTACATCCCTACATTTAATGGGAAATAAAAAAATAATAATAAAAAAAAAAAAAACAAGTTATATGTTAAGAAAAGTTAACAAAAATCATAGATTTCTGAGGGTATGTTCTTTTAAATTCAGACAGATATATATATATATATATATATATATATATATATATACATATATATATATATATATATATATATATATATATATATATATATATATATATATATATTTAACGTAAAACAAGAGTTTTTCAGTCACTAGTAACAGTCACCATGTTTGTTATTTGTAGTGAATTTCTCGCATTAGTATCACGTGGTATAAATTGACTAATCAGCGTTTTCCGATCACCAGACGATCGATTGGAAGAGCATGAACAATAGACTGGCGACAGGCGGTTATTTTTCTCTACCCCTCGTCTCGCGCTCCGCGCTTGCGAGTCACGCTTCGCGCTTAATGTCTCTCTCTTCCCGCTCGGCTCAATAAGCGCCTGTTATGCAGGCTATTCGTTCTGCTGCTCACAAGTCTTTGTTAAAAAAATTAAAAAAAAAATTAAAATTAATAAAACTCAATAAATAATTAATAAAAATATAAAAAATTGGGGGCCATACGATTAGCGCTAGTCGCATGGCCCCAAACTATAACAAAGCGCAATAACATGTATTAAGGCGCTTCTTGTAACGTACAGTATGTTTTAGTTATTTCGCCACGTTCATGGGAAGTTAAAACTTAGGTACAAACATGTGATATATATGCTGTCCTATTTCAGTTGTATTCATTCCCTTAAGAAGTCTCCAATAGAGGTGAAACGCGTCGGAAATAAACGAAAAGTATACAACTACCAGAAGTCTTCCATTGTGCTGCTCTCTACTCTTTGTTTAAAAATTAAAAAAATTAAACAATGAAATAAATTGGTGCATTTTGTCGCTGTACTCGGCCAAATGACAACGTGAGACGACGAATTCAAGTTTTGTGCCGAACGTGAGCTCATGACGGTAAAGTTTCCATTATCTGACTCAACTAAGACCAGCGCCGTTCCCACCGGTTCTGTTAGTGGATAGTTCAGCCATATTGTACAAGTTGAACGAATTGAAATAATCGCGAGGTAGTACAGGTAACGCAAAATGACATTTTCATGTGATGTTTTCGTTGACATCTCCGTCTTGTTTTCTGAAAATTTTTAGTATCACAGCTCCCGACCGTTTGAAAGGGAGCAATTTCATTAACAGACCGTCATCGGGATGATATTTTTCTTTTACGGTCTATATAGATCTTACGGATAGTACATCTTTCACTGGCCCCGATGGTTAAAGAGATACATGTTTCTAAAGGACCGTATATGTACTGACTTCTTCTTTGCCTTACTACAGACCATACAGACTTTAAACGTAGTGGGGACAAACCGCAGACATGGCTCGAGGCACAGCGTTCTATTGTCACGCTTGGTCTGGCGCAAGATAAGCACGTAAAATTTTAATTATTTCTCTGTTAATCGGCTAAAACGGAGAGAAATATACTTGTTTTCTTCGCCTAACCACTTGTTCCCAATAAGCCTCTGGCTTCGGCATCTAATTGTAATATCTAGTCTGTGCTATATTAAAGGATTAGTGTTCATTAAAAAAAAGTTAACGATCCATATTTCTTCCGTCACAAACGCAGTCGAGGACGCAAAATGCCAATTTGCTTAAATTTCGGGAAACAGACTTCTGCTTCCATAACGTCTAAAAATAACTTAAATGAAATTCACATATCCCAAGGGCTATACTGGGGTCTACCTCTCTGTCCCCCTATTTTCTCTTGACTTAAAATATTCTTTGCGTTTCAATCAGTTACGTTAATATATTAAGAGAGGCTGCCTGTAAGGATCAAGAATCCTCTGTCAACAAATACATTTGGCGAATTGGTCATATTCTGTCCAAAAATATCCTTTGGTGAACTCTTTTTAAAATCATATTTAAAAGTTCTAGCGACTTTTTAATTTTAAGAGATTCTCAAAAATTTCAAAATGCCGTCAAAGTGCGGTTTCAAAGGTTCAAATGTTCAAAACAAGGTGCAAGAACAAAGAACCGCCAAACTGTTAAAATAACTTCAATTCAAATCATACTCAGAGGTTTTATTAGTCCTAGAAAAGACAATTGGACTTAGAAATCCCGCCACTCTTACCATGTTTATATTCGCCTTGTCGACTCCTCTCGTAAACTGTAACTTATATGTTGTCCACAAGTATTGATGACATTTGAAAGGCAACAAAATGCTCTGAATAGTTAGCGATTTTAAAGTTTCAGAAAAAAAATTGTTTACGATAATTTTTTTTTAATAGTTTAATTGATTGATGGTCAATACTGTAGATTCCGATGATCTTGTCTACACAAATCTAACAATCGAAGCTCCGACCATCGGCGGCTAAAGTTTCCTGCGCTGGTCTGTAACAGTCACTTTCACCGCTTGTTTTTAATTGGATGAGTTACGAAAAGAAGCTTTTAATAAACGTACATTTCTCTCCACCACATGGTAGTCAGTAGTAAGTTTGCTGAAGTCCTGAATAAAGAACATTTCAACAAAAGAAATGCATTCCATGATTTTTAAGGTCTCTTTTTGTTATCAGTATTGTCTTTATTTTATTGTAGACGGTTTGCTTCATGGCTAATCGATGTGATCTGAAATTCTTAGTTTAGTTCTTGTATATATTTTGGAATTAGATGTATCCAACGGAAAGTGACATGGGTATGCCGAAACATGCTTGCAAATTTAAAACCACCGTTAGTACTAAGCTTTCAAGTATTCTACTCCTATCTTTTAATCTTTTAACAAGGAAACGAAATTTCCAAGAGCCGTCGTTCGATTGTCCTCCTAAATATTGCAGTTTATGTTTTGTAGTAATCTACAAGGAAAAGAGTTAAAAAAAACCCATTACTCGTCGATGTCTGTTGACAGTATATACTGAGAATGATACCAAAATGAAACTACACGAAAGTTCTGTTCACTGTTTTAAAGAAACACTATACAACCACGACATGTCATTCGTGCAACCGTTCTCTAATTGGATAAATCAATTTTTGAGCATTAGCTTCCGGTATGCCTCGCTCTAGTGTTGACATCAGTCCGCTTACTTTTTCTACACAATCAGCAAAGTTGAAAGTGTTGAGTTCATGAATTTTTCATTTTCTTGATCCTAACGGCTCCTTCAAGGCGTAAACGGGAAATAATTAGCCTGAAGTCGAGTTTCCCAGCTACTGGTATTTTCTAATAAACAACTGATGTTTTGCACAAATTAATCCCTTGTTGGACAAATGGTTTTTGTGTCACATATGACCAGTGTTGTTTTGTGTCACATACGGGTTGTGGAACGAGACGTTTCTACCACTATGCTGCTAGTATTCATCAAGCGCCTAATCAAGACCAGCAGTATGGCACCCGAAAGGTAGGGGATCAACACCTGAGGGAACAACATCGTGAGGGAAACATGTAGGGAAGCGACTAAATTTGAGCTTTTATTTTACCCCATCATGACTAAAGCCTTTCACAACTGCTGATGTTATCGCATCACCTCAGCCTTAGTGTCACTTACGAGTTGATGATTCATACCTTGGGCAAGACTTATTGTATAATTCTAGTTTTCGGCGCAAATGAATTATCTACAGAAATAGCCTATTGGACTGCGATTTTTAATGCCCGTGTAACAATTCAGCGCTTTTAATCCCGTGCTGAAAGAGAATGTTGTACTTGAGAGAAGTCCCTGATCAGTAGCATAATGTGCTTATGTTTTGAAGTTTGCCGGTTTAACTTGAGCTGCATTGTCTGTCACAAAACAAATGCATTTATTGGATATTGTCGGCCCCCCAATACGCAATGTAAAGCCCGTCACGATTGGAAAAAATTCAGCTGCATGACTCAGGCTATGAACCATAAAACATTTTCTGCCAAAAACTGAACCATAGCCTTTCTTAGGCCTGGGTTAAACGCCGTACTTCAAATGAGCCGAATTCAATTCAACTAATTAACATGAGTTAAGTTCATGTGAAGTTCGGCGTTTGACCCAGTTAAGTTCGGGTAATTTTATTTGGATCGGCTGAGCCGTTCTTCACGCCTGGTTCAGGCGTGAATATTTTTGAATCCAAATATTTCCAAATTGGAGAAACATGTAGTCGTATTACCTATTAGTTACATTGTGTATTATTTGAGGGTAAAAAATAATGCTGATTTTGTCAGGAATATATCATTTCAAAATATCTTCGGTATCCAAATTAATAGTTAATTTGGATCGGTATCCAAATTAACAAAAAATACTATGGTTGCTAGATTGGGATTTCTGACTAGCAATATAATTAAACAGGCAAAATTTATCGAAGAAAATTTGGACGAATTGACAAGCCTTCATTATAATTATATTTTTTGCTAAAAGTCGCATATTTTCAAGTTTTTCTTTAATTCTACCACATTCTTCACAGGTATTTCTTGACCGCTTTGCTTTTTATTCGATCTTGCAGTTTAGTTCGGCTGAATTAAGTTCGACGTTTGACTCAACCGGGCGAACTTAATAAATTTCGGTCGACCTAAACTGTAATTAGGTTCGGCTCCTATGAAGTACGGCGTTTAACCCGGGCCTTACCCGCTGCATTAGTGAACAGCTTAAGCGTCAGTGACGTTAACCACAGATCGTCTAAAAAGAAAGCTCGGTCATTGAAACCTACCAGAAATCGCATCCAAACCTGCAAATCGGCTTTAGCGTCTTTGCTTAAACGTATGCGGTTATGTGGGCTCTGTCAGACCTATCGTAAGATCAATAAGACGACGAAGAAACCTAGGCCTGGTAGGATAACTGAGCAAGAAAAATTTAAAAGTCCAATTAGTGATTGGAGCTTCTTAAGAGACACCTTCTGACTTGAGTAAAACGAAGTTAAAAGTGTGTAACATTTTTGAAGTTTATATTCTCAAACTCATTAATAATTCAAAAGCCAAAGACAAAGGATATCATGCACCGGACGTGTTTGGATATCCGATGAAAAACTCCTCGTTTTTGCATCCTTAATTTCCCCTTCATAATAAGTTTATTTGAGAAGTTATATGAAACACTCGTCACAGTCTTTCATCACAATATCAAAAACCTCGAAGTTCGTCAAAAATACTCCGCTACGCGTCGTATTTTCAACTCTCTTCTCGGTGTTTGATATGTGATGAAACACCGTGTCTCGTATTTGATATGTTACTTCAGGGAGCCTAGCCCCTTGAAAAACAGAGTCAAGCATAGGGGTATCGAATGGTCTTTGAGAGCATTTGCGAGAACCAGCAGTGCTTTTATTTTTGCGAGCACGAGCAGTTGTCAAATTTTTCTTGCGAGCAGCGAGCACGATAGAAAAATACAGATGGCGAGCAGCGAGCACTTCGAGTACTTCGTAAATTTTCCGCTAGCCGGAATTGCTCTTTTATTAATAGGATAAATGTTTTGCGCCAAGTAATATCTAATAATCTGGCTGAAACCTCCAAAACAGAACAATAGTTACAGGCTGAACTGTTAAAGAAAGACTGAAGCTAGAGGTAAGGATGTTTAAACCTTTTTGTTTTAACCCTATCATAACTGATTTAACGTTTATATATGTAAAAAAAAAAATAAAATAACTACAAAGGAGGATTAACGAAATTTCGAGCAATCGAGCACATGTTAACGAGAATGCGAGCATGCAAGCAGTTGCAAAAATTTTGCAAGCACGAGCAAGCGAGCACCCGTGTAATTTTTACGAGCAATTGGAGCAGAGGCCAAATTTTTCGAGCACTTTTAGATTAAATGGGACCATTCGATACCCCTAAGCATGATACTTACAAACTGTAGCGAGGTAAACGGACCAACGGTTTTTTCCTCGGCAATGCTGGGGACGTCAAGAAATTGACACATACTTTGAAAGCTAGTGAGATCTCACAGACACTTCTCTTTAGTGTTAGCGGTAAATAGAAAACCATCGAGTACATGCAGCACGCTGGAGGCTCCCAAACCGTGCGGTCCGCTTTGTGAAAAGTCCAACATGTTCCTTTCGGAAATGGCGACTGGTAGAACCTGGTCACTTACTTGTGGTTTGTTACCTGTTGAGGGAGATGGTTGGCCACGAAATGTCACTTTTAACCACAGCTCCCAATGAACTTTATCACTAGGATCCTTATTAGGAGCAGTTTGCAGAAGAAGGCTAAGTTGCTCATCGCAAAATATCAAATCGCCGAATCAGTAGAAGCAAAATCTCTTACGATTTCCCAATATTTTATAAGTTGGGATGCCTCACCAGGAAAAACAACTACATAAATTGCAACGAGGGTATTAAATGCAGACATCCGTTGGTTATCATTATTGGTCTTTTCCGGAGGCTTCTAAGGCTCAAGAGTAAGCTGTGCGCTTGAACTGAGAGTAGAAGTATTGATTGATATGGAGTAGCGGTCAGGACTTGGGGTTACTGAAACTAGGAGGCCAAAATCCACGTACTCCAAGGACACCGCCTCTTAAACGGACACGGAAACCATGGTGGTACTTGCGTTCTCACTGGCTTTTGGCGTGAATATGCGCAAAATAATATTTTAAACTGTCTGTTGTATTCTTGTTAACATTTGTATAGTTAATTATCTTATTGCCTTCTTTAACCTAATAGTGTTTACGCTGAGCTACCATGCGGAGGTCCCTTCGCTATAAGCCTAATATGGTTTCTGGGGAGCTCCTTACCACGGTTTATTTTCATTGACATTCCTTTCAATCTCCTTCTAATTCCCAAATTTTAAGCTAATTATTCATACTATTTGCTAGTAACTTTATCCTTAACTATTTTTAATAATCAATTATATCGCTGTGAACACTCTGGTGGAAAAGAATAATCAATCAATCAATCAATCAATTAATCAATCAATCAAGGAATTGTTCGTTGCACATGGTTTATATATTGAGCAGTGGAGCTATGCTATTGGTGGGAGCACGGCAACGAGGAAAACAAAAATAACTGAGTCGGATAAAAAGCGTTCATTTATTTTGTGGTGATTTTGAGTATCGGTATGATGACATTTTTGCGGCTTTCTGTGTCAACAGGATGTATAGAAATGCTACAGACTGCGATGCATTTGTACGAATGATAGTTTTAAATGCGCACGTGCACGATGAAAAACTTTTCATTTTCATGAAAAAGGTTGGCAAAATCTCAAAACCACTTCCATACATGAAATTAAAAAGAAATAAATGTCCAGAATGAGTGCCAGTCCAAATATCAACAAACAACTTGATCTGCTACGACAAAAAAAGGCATGAAATGACGGTCATCCCTTCCGACACGAAATATTTTATCGAAAACAAAGCAGGATGATACAGTGTTTCTTCAGTATGTTTAGAATACTCAAAAACATGTTACTATGATTGTCCGTGACAGAATAACACCACAAATGGTAGGCTGGTTGTCGGATATTTTGGTCTAATCAATCTAGGGTCTTTTGGAGCCCTATTTTTTCTATATTTTTTCTCTTTCCTCAGAAACCAAAAATAACATCACAGGTTAATTAAAGAGAATGATAAGAAAACTAATTTAGGTAATTGGAGCCTAACGGTTAAAGGAACCGTAAGGTTTTCGAGTTAACGTCAAGTAACTATTTACAGTTACTTTTGATAAAAAAAGGAGCAACGAAGAAGAAATATTGTTTAAACAGCATATATCGTTTTACTTATTTGGCAAAAGAAAATGTACTAAGATCTTTCAATTGTGTAATGAGGGATATCATGCAATAGGTCAATCACGTGATAGGAAAACATTTGTTTCCCAGTGTTGGTTCGAATACGTGGTTTGCATAAATTTTGCTTTTATGCGTACCTTGTGTTGTATATATGTCTGCTCTCGGCATATTGAAATAGGTTATCAAACACCTTTGGTTAAATCCCTTTATGCCACAAATGCGTAAATCTTAAGACATGGAGGTAGTAAACATTATCTATTGTTAAAAATGTCTGGAGATTTAAGAAAGGGAGAGCGCTTTCTGTGTAGCGCCCAGATGTAGTTGCAAATAACATTAATCTTAGGACCGTAATTTGTTTAGATTGCAACTTTTGCAGATGCGTTTTATAAGCAGTTCCCAAGCTATTACGGCATATGATAGATAGGGGTAGTTAAGGTTATAATAAATTTGTTTCAGTTGGTGAATAAATAAATAGTATATTAGTTTTGAAATTATACCAATATTACGTGAAACATGAGAACAGATATAGGAGATATGATATTGCCATGATAGTCGGATTTATCTATCATAACACCCCCGATCTTTTTTTCCTTAACTGGTGGCAAGATCCGTCTTTGCTTTTTAATTTTATTTCTATATTTTCAGAAGTTTTCCTAGAATATTTAATTATCATATAATTAGTTTTGCTAAGATTAACAGAAAATCTGTTGACATCGCACCATTCCCTAACTTTCTTTAATTCAGAGTTAAAAAAAGTTTCAAGGCTTTTCAAGTCGCAAGCTGAAGCAAATAGATTAGTATCATCCGCAAATATCCTGAAAATTAAATTCGTTGAGCAGTTTGGTAGATCATTAATATAAAGTGAGAGAAAAAAGTGTCCTAGCTAGTGTACTACCTTGCGGAATTCCGCAGATCATCGATTGTCTTGGTGAGTCAATGTGACCGGCCCAAAGTTACATACTGCTGCTTGTTCTCAAGATAAAGTGTAACTTGTAAACCATTTTAAGGGAACTCCTCTAATTCCTTATTATTCTAGTTTCTTCAGCAATATTTGGTGATTAAACGTGTCAAATGCCTTCGAGAATTCTAAAAATCCCCCACATGTAAATAGATTGCTGTCAGTTGGATTCCTTAAACCATCCGCAATTTCACTGACAGCTTGCGCTGTTGAATGACCTTTTCTGAAACCAAATTGAAACTGAAAAAGGATATCATACTTTTCAATGGAATTTTTAAGTTGCTTGTATACTAGTTTTACAAAAAACTTACGTTAGAGCTGACAAGGTAGAGATAGGGCGAAAATTGGGTGGATCCGTTGGTTTACCCCCTTTGGCAACAGGGGTTACCCTAGCCACTTTTAAACTATCAGGATCAAAGCCCTGAGACAAAGATTTATTAAATATTAAAGTTTAATGCTTCAGAAATGTGGTTATACGCATGCTTTATGCACAGCTGTGGAATACCAATAGTAGATTTTTTTTTCAGATTAATATTCATAATGGTATCGTAAACCTCTTAAGTACAAATACCGCGAAACATAAAGCTCGATTGAAATGAGCGTGTAATACAATGGGTTGGATCCGTATCATTTCGAGGAAGCGTGTCAGCTAGGTTGCGTCCTACATTTACATAACGATTTTTTCAATTGGCGGACAATACTAACCTTGTCTGTGTAACATTTGTTATCAGAGGTAAGCTTTTTAATTGTGACTTGTGAGTTGGGCTTTTTGTTAACAAGCACTCCGATTAGTTTCCATGTTGTCTTCAAATTGTTCTTATGCAGGTCAAATTGCGCCCTAAAGTAATTCTTTTAGCTAGCTCTTTGACTTTATTCAGCTTGTTACTGAACAGTTTTTATTAGTAGACAATTTATGACAGTTCTAGCGCGTTTTTAATTTTGCTAAAATTCAGCGGAAAGCCTCCACATCGATGCTTGCACTAATCTGTGTGGCGGTCTCAGGAGGGACAGCAGTTACTGACGAGGTCGATGGTATCGATCGAGCATGCTTGTTTGATCGACCGTGAGGAGCTCTCAGATGGGCGCTTGCGAGAGCACATAGCTTGTCATAAAATGTAAAAAAGTTAAATTAGAAAGCGTAACCAGGGACAGTAGCCAAGTGCAATTTGGCACGCTGCCGGTACGGGGTTGTACCCGTAAATGGAAACATCCTACTATCATGGCCGAGATACTGCATGCGTCAATCAAGGAGTCAGAAAAACAACAGTAGGAATGCAAAAAAATTAACAAAACTGTCATTCAAACTAAGATAAGTAGCATACACACATTAAGATAATAGTAACATAAAAAGACAGCCGACAAGACAAGGGCATCGCCCAAATTGTCTGCGAGATAGCCAAAGGCACAATGTAAAATGAAACAAAAAAAACAAACCAAAAAAAGAACAGCTGCGGACGCAACACAGCAACGAAATCCATGAAAATGAATAACGGGACTGGTTCTTACAAGAAGCAACTAAATATTATCAAATAAACGCAAGCATTTCAGAAATACCCCTCACAAACTACGATAAAATTTTTATTGTCCCATACCATTCAAATGAACGCCATCTGGTGAAAAAAAAAATTGCTCCTTGTTTTCTAAAACCCCCCGTGAGACCAAAAGAATGCGTTTCGGACGGGCTCAAGCAATTTGAATATACCTAAATTACAAGAAGAGCAAGAACAATCTTACGAAGTTAAAATATCTATTTAAGAAGTTTTGGGTACATTCGACGGCTTTCACAATAACAGACCCGCTTGTAATGAGGGAATACCACTAAACCTCAAAGCACCTGTTGGGACTTAACTAGTGATCCTTTATCGCTATAACTGACGCTTATAAACCCTGAGCTTACACCACATCGTAAGGGGTTTTAGATGGGCTTATAAACGGAGGGGTTTTTATCCAGGTTGTGGGAGGGGGGGGGGGGGGGAATGAAACCGGAATAATAATAAAAATTAAAAGGTTTCGACCCGGGCTATAGTAGTGCAGATCGAAATACGTTTTTCATTCATAATCCATAATACCATATACGGCGAAACCTTAGAATTTTGGTAATGCTTTTACTCGATTTTAAAATTGTTTTCAGACCTGATTTATTATGCGTTGGTAGTAACTTGCAATAGGGCGTCACATTAATTTCTTCTCGACAGCCTTAAAGGAAAAGCTATTGAAAATGGCCTGTTTTGATTTTTTTTAAATACCTGAAAGTGTGCATTGTTACAAACAAACACTCGTTAAAAAAAGCAAAGGACAGCTATTGTCCGCGTAAACAAAACGAAAACAGGTAAGCTAGGGACAGAAAACCCAATGTCAACATTTTTCTTTCAAAATTAGCCCCTCCCACCTTCCATTCAGCCCTGTCCCCTTCTGTAATTAAATCAAACAGCCTATTACTTTAAATAAATTATCTCAGCTTTCTACTTAGTCTTAGCTCTTATCGATGATTAAATCAAAATGATTGTTGTTTTATCTGTAGGTACCTCGACAGCAACAATATCCAGCAGCTACCAGGAGATATATTTTCTCAGCAATCAAAGTTGTTGCGTTTGTAAGTCTGATTAACCTTTGTTCCTGTTTTTTTTTTTCTCGGTTTTTCTTTTAATAATCAATTGAATTCGTGACCTGCGTAAAACTTGCATCTCACACTAATCCTATTTTTGTGCCACATTTTAATCGTTTTCCTTACAAATTCATTTCCAACAAACAACGTTGACTTAGATTCTTCGATTGCGTTCCACTGCCGTTTACATTTGCGCTGATTGGCTTTTGAAGAAAATAATATAATCATTGCGAAACTTTGTTTCCAAAGTACATAAGTATTTACATGGCACTTTAGAATTACTAGTGTTTTGTCACGAGAATCTGCCTGCGTGCGTTGAGTGGCAATCTACTAATTACTCGTTTATTGCCTTATTAACTGTAAAGTATCAAATTGAACTATAAATAACAGGAAAGAATAAGAACTTAAAGAATTTTCACAAGGAGCGAAAGTTCAAGCTTTTGATGTAATTTGGGCTCAAGAAGTAGTGCAGCTATAGCCTTTATGTTATAAAAAAATTATGTCCTGGGCTTTATATTTGTGGAATACTTTGCCACAAGCCTCCTAAGGAGGTACCTAAGTTGTGAAACGTAGCCAGTCAAAACTTTGTGCGAAAACTGTAGAATTCTCTTGGTGTCCAGAACTCGAGTTTTTCGTGTATTCCCACCGTTCAATTAGTTTAAAAGGGTACCAGATTTATCGGATTTTTTGCCCTTAATGCTATTGTTCCTCAGAAAATGATTGCACTAAAGTTTGTGAGGATGTTGCGAAATTTTTAAGATTTTTCTTGTGGCGTCCAAGCGGGTGACAGTCATCGAAAAAATTTCAATTGCCCATTGACTTTGTGATCGAGTTTTTCAGGAATCAATATCCTCACACTTTGTTTCCTTATTTTCTTTTATGTCATTGATAAATCGCAGTATGTTTGGATGTTCTTGATTATGCAAAGCGGCTTGTAATTCATTGTGAGAGACACTGCTAAATTTGCGTTTTAAGGTGTCCGCGCTCCAACATAAACAAAAAGTGTTGCAAAAAACGTTTTATTTCAGGTTATTCAATTATTAAGCTTTACGGCTATATAGAGCTTCTGAGCATTTATTTTTAGGGGAATAGTCGTCCCTGCGATGCCGCTTCATAATTTTAAAAAATTAAGCCAAAATTTTCAAAGCTGTTTCGAAGACCAGCCAATGGGCTATAGGAAAAATGCAGTTCGATTAAATTACGTTTACTTTCTCCTAAATAAAGTGAAGTTAAACTCACAGTAAGGTAATGTTGTCTTTTTCGTTCGTTTCCACTCCTTCATTTCGTAAATTAAACAAACAGGCCCTTCAGTCTTTAACAAAAGTTTTTCCATTGTCTTGGTAACCAAACGTTTTCTTCGAAGCAAAGTCGCAGCGGTTAAACACTCGATGTTATCCCAAAAAAATCTACTGGATGGGTGACGATTTAATCATTGCTAGGATACTTGTGCTACTGGCCAATCACTTGGCTTAAAATAAAATAGACTTTTTTCCCAAACTTTTCTGCATGCAGCTGGTAAGAGCACTGCTACTCCGTCCACCACTTGCTAGTCGTAAAAATGTGCAGAAAGCTGACTCTCCCCTCCTGAAAGAAATCGACAACAAAATTTTGAAATAGCATATCTGTAACTCGAATGCTATTTTTGGGCTTTGAAATATGCTTAGTTTATTGGATTGCTAGAAACCTAACTGCGTATTGAAATCAATGACAAATCCTCTATGTCAGATGAAACGGAAGAAGGAGACAAACGAAGGAAAAGGTTGTATTCATAACTTTGTGATCAGGACTTTTCCAAACATTACTTGATGTGTTTCAGTCTCTTTTCAGCTCGATCAAGTACTGTTGTATTACGTCGGTTAAATCACTCGCACTTCTAATAAGTTTAAGAGATATAGACATTTATATGGCAACAATCGCTCTTCAAAAGAAAACAATTCGGACACTTAAAACGGTTTTCAAGCACTGAACTTGAGTGAAGGTATCTTAAACCACGATATTTTCCAAACCTAAAAGGAATTTAGTTTGTCACTATTCGTTTTCGTCCTCATTTTCCATCCCCATTATGTAATACGCCATCCGCACCCACTCGGTCCTCCTTTTACAGATGCCCGTGTTTCACCGTTGGTATGCTTTATATTCCTGTTAATGAAGCGAATTCATTTCTCTACGTAGAAATGAATTTGTGACAATGATGGTACATTTTGACCGATAAACGTTTTGACATTTCGTCTGACCTTTTTTTATTCCTTTAAAACACCACAAATTTTTTCTCATAGATCCTACTTGGTACGCGTACTCGTCAACGAAATATGGGGAATTTATTTGCTTATGCAGTCGTAGGAAGCGAACTTAGCATAACTGTATCGATCTGCAAGAAAACGTTGGGAAAGAGGCTTATAAGTTCTGGCCACTCGGCTATTGTAGTTCAACAGCCCTTCTCTCCGAAATACAAACACATGCACGCAGGTTCGGCGCACCTTCCCATGGCAACAAAGGCTTTCACTCATTATACAATGAACAGTGTAAAACTCGCGCTATGATGTGTGTAGCGGAATTTGTGATCAGAGTTTAGACGCACGATTGACGTCATTGAGTGGTTTTACAGGCGCACGTAATCAGAGTCTAAGGGTCCAGAAAGAGTGACTGGTCAACAAAGATTTGCAAACTATTTTTGCAAACATAGGGAAATATAAGCAAATTTTTGCAAGAAAGAAAAACTATCCGATGACCATTGAGAGTGACCTCAACCAGGTTTTAAAAAATACGACTTTGTTGTGACGTGAAAAGGAAGACAATATTTGCCCAAATTTGTCGCCGATAGAAATACGGTAATGGCGAGTATAATTCGATCACAAATCACCGTGAAGCGACTGACATGCTTTAATATTTTTAGGCCAAAAAGGTTACCTTTGAAAATATTGTTAGTGAATCTCTTTTGGATTATACTCTAATTTGTAGGATCACAACCGCGTGTGTGTATATAAAATGGTCTTAAAGTTTGCTTGAAAGTTTTTGAATCGACACAGTCAAAGTGATTCTCGCTCACTAAATGTAGTCAAAAGTCTTGGTTGTTGTATAAAACAAATGGATTCCATTTTGCCGTGGGTCTGTACTCTGATAACGCAGAAAGAACGTCAAAAGGTGGTAGGAACATCAGTCACGCTATTAGCCTGCGGCTCGTAGCGTTTTCTTTGTTCACCACGTTTTAACGTCATCTGTGCGTTATCAGAGTACAGACGCGCGGCAAAATTAAATCTATTTGTTAAAAAGAAAACCATGTTGGACGAAGAGGCAAGGAATTTGATGGGAAATGACGTACTTATTTACGTGCATAGCCTTACAGTTGCTTTGTAAGGTTGGAGTTTGCCCGTCAAGGTACCTGGCTCAATTATGAGCTTGAGACAGATATCTCGAAAAAAGAAAGAGTAAAAACTTTGATCTTGAAGATTATTACTCACACAATATAGGCCTCAGCGAATAATTGTATATTGCTTTTTTAAATTGACTTGCCTATGCTTATGGATTATTGCTTGTAATTTTATGTTTGAGGCGCTAGATTTAAATTGGCTTAATTCTATTTATTAATTTTTTTTTTCTAGGGGTTTGTCATCGAATAAAATTAAAAAACTGCCTGAGGGAATATTTGCAAATCTGACGATGTTGAGATATTTGTAAGTTGTAATTTTGTCTGTCATCTTAACTTTATTTATCTTACTTTATTTACTATATTTACTTATTCTTTATATTTTACAGTCATGTATGTTAGTTAACAGAAACAGCGTTGCTTCTGGCACAGCTTTCCAACCATAAACAAAAAAAAAAAAAAACAAATAGAAACGTGAAGGGAAACCTCCACTTTTGAAGTATGTTAACGTTAAATTGTTAAAAATACAGTCTAATTTCCCATTTTTGGGGGGGAAATTTCATTTCTAGGACCAGCCGATGGGCTATAGGAAAAATGCAGTTCGATTAAAACAAGTTTAGTTTCTCCCAAATAAAGTCAAATTAAACTCACGGTGAAGTAATGTTGTCTTTTTATAGATATTTATATTGCAACGATCGCTCCTCAAAAGAAACAAATCGAACACTAAAAACAGTTTTTATGCGCTGAGCTGAAGTAAACTTATTTTAAACGATGGTATTTTTTCCAAACTTGGAGGCAAGTTAGTTTGTCACTATTCGTTTCCATCCTCATTTTCCATCCCCATTCTGTAATGCCATCTGCACCCATCCGGTCCTCCTTTTACAGATGCCTATGTTTCGCCGTAGGTATCAATAAATTTCTTGTCAATGAAGCGAATGCAATTCTTTACATACAAATGAATTCGTAATGATGATGGTACATTTTGACAGATAAACGTTTTGACATCTCGTCTGACTTTTTTTTAATTATTCCTTTATCAATCTGCAAGAAAACGTTAGGAAAGGGGGGGGGGGGGGGGGGGTTTGTCATCGAATAAAATCCAAAAACTGCCTGAGGGGATATTTGCAAATCTGACGTTGTAAGCTGTAATTTTGTCTGTCATCTTAACGTTATTTATTTTACTTTATTTACTATATTTATTTATTCTTTATATTTTATAGTCTTGTATGTTAGTGAACAGAAACAGGCTTGCTTCTCGCACAGAAAGGGTTTCTCTTGCCAACTGTAAACAAAAAGACAAATAGAAACGTGAAAAGAAACCTCCACTCTTGAAGTATGTTAACGTTAAATTGGTGAAAATACAGTCTAAATTAAAGTTTTGTTAGAAATGATATTTCTCCGCCGGACAACAGAGGGTTAGATTATTGCATATTTTCCCTTTTCAATGTCCTAAGCGTCAACATGTTGGATTTCATGCAGTCGTACGGTTGCCCTAAGTATTGTTTCATAACCGTGGAAGTCAGTAATTCAGAATGGCGGTGCATGGGAAATTTAAGAAAGTCAATAAGCAAAAATCATATCTATGTATTGAATGTTATTTCTACCTTTTAAGCTAAGAATTTAAACAGACCGCTTCCAACTATTTAACGTGAATTATTTGTTAAAGTGGAGGTTCCTTTTAATAGATTGCAGTCTACTTATATACAAAATTAAATTATGCTTTAATATTTTAATGGTATTTTTATGTCGCTTTTGTTGCAATCATTATATTTTTTTTTTGTCGTAGGTGTTATTTGCAGTATAATGAATAACTGTATTCCGAAACAAAGGCGTCCAAAGCACATAACGCTAACAGTACAAATGAAGTAAAATTTATTTTTTTTAACAGAAATGTTCACTCAAAAGTTTACTACCTTACTCAATCGTATTTTCTACGGTTTTTTTGCAAATTGTTGCGCTATAGCCTTGTAACCGAAATAAGAATACGGTCAGAAACTCAGAGAAGACAAATGTAAATAATTATTAATCACGAGCAAACACGTTTTCGTTCCTACAAATTTCAGCGGAAAAGATCTAGGCGAGTAAATAGCGCAAAAATCCTCACGCTAACAATGTCAAGTAACTTGTTTTGCAACGACCACATCACTGAATCAACCAAAAAGGCTAACAAACGGCTGTATTCGAATAGGGAGCGCGTGTTTCCATCATACCTTGCCACTATATTTTTCTAACGATACTGAAAGAGCATCCAAGAAAGCTTTCCCTAGATCTATTGTGCGAGTCGAAACTAGAACGTTTTTATTTGTCATCCTTATGTGCCAGAGCTACGAACTATGCAAAAACTCGTTTAGCACGATATTCCAGTCAACCCATGAACTGCTTAGTCCACCTAAATAGGAACCGCAGTACAACTTCAAATCATGCCCCTTTTACAACCTTCCAAAGATGAACACCGTACAAATTGAAATATAGTTAAGACGACAGGCTAAAACATTTCTGAGTTGTAATTTCAACCTTAAAGATGAAGTTTTAAACAAGGTGCGGAGATATTTCCTGTATTGAAGCTCCGAGAAACTGAAAACAGGATATAAAAACAAACACGAACAGCTGGCCTACTTTATTGTAAATTCTGGACAACTTAAGAAGGATGAACGCAATTTTTTTTTTATTTCAGAAACTAAGATTCTATTTTAATCACGCTGCGCCCGTACAAGCAAGCGAAGACTAGGAGAAAATTCTGGAACAAATGATCCCACAACTACGAAACGTTTAACAATTTAAAAATATTTACCTAAAATTTCGTTTCTATATTATTTCAAATTTTCTATTGCTACGTACCTTTTTTCCATCTTTTTCTTTTACGTAAAACCTAAATTTGTAATAGCCCTCTTTCAATTCTCAAACACATCGCAGTTTATGTTTGGATTATTTCGTCAGCAATTTAAGCGTTCGAGAACCTTATATCCATTACTCGTTGATGGCTTCATGTAGTGTGATGAGTGGTGTAGGATAAATAACACCAACACTAATTTTTTTGGAATTAAATAATCTCATATAAACTTGCCAACTTCTAAAAGAAAATAAGAAGAAGGAATATTAAGACAAAGAATGGTACGACTACACGAGCGACTTGACAACGGGTGGAATATTTGTTCCGTCTCAAACGCAGTCGAGGACGCAAAATGCCAATTTGCTTAAATTTCGGGAAACAGACTTCTGCTTCCATGACGTTTAAAAAAACTTAAGTGAAATTCACATGTTCCAAGGGCTATACTGTGGTCTACCTCTCTGTCCCCCTATTTTTCTTGACTTAAAATATTCTTTGCGTTTCAATCAGTTACGTTAATATATTAAGAGAGGCTGCCTGTAAGGATCAAGAATCCTCCGTCAACGAGTACATTTGGCGAATTGGTCATATTCTGTCCGAAAATATCCTTTGGTGAACTCTTTTTAAAATCATATTTAAAAGTTCTAGCGACTTTTTAATTTTGAGAGATTCTCAAAAATTTCAAAATGCCGTCAAAGTGCGGTTTCAAAGGTTCAAATTTTCAAAACAAGGTGCGAGAACAAAGAACCGCCAAACTGTTAAAATAACTTCAATTCAAATCATTCTCAGAGGTTTTATTAGTCCTAGAAAAGCTAATTGGACTTAGAAATCCCGCCACCCTTACCATGTTAATATTCGCTTTGTCGACTCCTCTCGTAAACTGTAACTTATATGTTGTCCACAAGTATTGATGACATTTGAAAGGCAACGAAATGCTCTGAATAGTTAGCGATTTTGAAGTTTCTTAAAAAAGAACTGTTTACGATAACATTTGGTCTTTTAAATTGTTTAATTGATTGATGGTCAATACCGTAGATTCCGACGATCTTGTTAACACAAATCTTAATTCGTTAGGACAAAAAAAAAAAAAAAACTACATAAAAGACGTACTTTACTCCACCGGTATGAAAGTACTGGTTTAGATTTCGGAAACTGCGTAGCTAGATATAACCAATTATTAAATTCTCAGCCTCGGATAATGCATTTCCAGCGTTCTGATTGGTTCACTGAATCCCGGTTATCAGCTCATATACCGTAGTTTGACCTTATATGGAAAACGAAAGCCCCAGGTGTCACTAAGCTAATTTTCTTTTCGGCGGGAAGCAAAAGTTTCTTCGGAAAAATGTAGAAAAAAAAAAGGAAAAGAAAGAAATACCAAACAATGCCATCTCAATATAACAACAATAAAAGCCACAAAGTTCCGGACACTATTTAATGGTACGTATCTCTGAAGTTTCCTGTAAAATCTTCAAAATTGCAAGATTTTACGATTTTTTAGATCACATAACAACAACAATAACAACCGGTTACCTTCAAAAATCTCAGGATGGCTTCATGCCTGCCTATATGTTTTTACGAATTTACGAGGACTTCAGATGGTTCATCTATGAAATCCGTACGAGCGGCGGCCATAATGTTCGTTTCCGTCGCTCGGCACCACTCAGCAAAACATTTGCACTAACGTGCACAGCTCTTACGCTTCTCAAATAAGCTTGAAGTTTAAAAACTTGCACTGAATGCTTGTCTCAGTGAGGTTGTACCTCGTACACTTGGACGTGCCTGAAGTGTTTTAAATCGTCCGCGAGGAATTCAGTTCAGCATGATAAAAGCCGTCCTTGCCCTGATCTCTTCCTTCGCTCGGCACCGTATAGCAGAACATTTGCTCAAATGTGCACAACTATTACGCTTCTCGATGAGCTGGAACTTCAAAAGCACTTGAATGCTAGTCTCAGAAAGGTTATATTTCGTACATTTAAACGTTTCTTGAATTTTAGATGTCCGACTGTGTCCGATTTTCTTCGCTTTCGATTTTTCATTCAACTCCGTTTGCAAAGCGCTGCGCGTGTCATGTGATCTTTAGGTTTCGCGCGCTTTGGTCGGAGGTTGCCTCAACATCCGGTCGTTTAAATTTGAAAGAAATTTTTTCTTAAAATATAAAAATTCGGTAAACTTCAACAGCAATGTCCAAACGCGGAGAATTTAATAAAACAATTATTCCATTCGTGCTTGTTGGATATGAGATTAGTTATAGCCAACTCGGCGCTTCGCGCCTCGTTGGCTATTTACCATCTCATATCCAACGCGCGCTCATGGAATAATTGTTAATTATTCATTTTTACGCTGATCTGATCCTGGTGCTGAATGGAATGTAGCGCGTGCTTGGTTTACGTGCAATGGGTTCTTGGTTCAATCCTTGGATGTGGGCGGGGGGAAGGGAGAGTATTCTAAAAAGTACGGTATAAAGGAATGTACGGCAATGCCGAAAGGTTAATTTTAGTGGTAAACTTGCCTTAGTCGTTCTGCTCTGTCGTTCTCGTGGCTCAAAACAGCGACTTTTAGCCATTTGAAGGGTTTTGCTTGCACGTAATAAGAGTAGAGGAAAGGAGATAAACAAGATTTCAGACCAGCCCAGATCCTAAACACAACGTACCAGGCAAGCTGAAAGTTGAACGTCTCTTTTCCTACCATGCAATTTAATAACAATAACCATTAAAAATTCAAAGCGGAAACCAACAAAAAATATCAAGAAATTTAACAATCGGAGCTCCGACCATCGGCGGCTAAAGTTTCGTGCGCTGATCTGTAACAGTCATTTCCACTGCTTGTTTTTAATTGGATGAGTTACGAAAAGTAGCTTTTCATAAACGTACCTCTCTCTTCACCACATGGTAGTCAGTAGAAAGTTGGCTGAAGTTCTGAATAAAGAACATTTCAACACATTGAAATAATGAGATGTTCTTCTGGATCGGCTTAAAGCAAGAGTTAGGAAACAAAAATGCATTCCATGATTTTTTAAGGTCTTTTTTTTCTTATCAGTATTGTCTTTATGTTATTGTAGGCCGGCAGTTTACGTTATGGTTAATCGAAGTGATCTGAAATTCTTAGTTTATATTACTTACTGAAAGTGACATAGCTATGCCGAAACATGCTTGCAAACTTAAAACTACTGTTAGTACAACAGTATTCTACTCCTATCTTTAAATCTTTTAACAAGGAAACGAAATTTTCCAGTGCTGTTGTTCGATTGTCCTAAACATTACAGTTTATTTTTTGCAGAAGTCTACAAGCAAAGGCGTTCAAAAACCCATTACTCTTTAATGTTTCTGACAGTATATGCTGATAATGATATCAAAATTAAACTACACGAAAGTTCTGTTCCATGTTTTAAAGAAACATTGTACAACCACGACAAGTCATTCGTGCAACCGTTCTCTAATTGGATAAATCCATTTTTGAGCAGTCGCTTCCAGTATGCCTCGCTCTAGTGTTGACATCAGTCCGCTTACTTTTTCTACACAATCAGCAAAGATCAAAGTGTCGAGTTCATGAATTTCTCATTTTCTTGATCCTAACGGGTTCTTCAAGGCGTAAACGGAAAATAATCAGCATGACGTCGAGTTTCCCAAACTCCTGGTGTTTTTTTAATAAACAACTGATGTTGTGCAAAAGTTAATCCCTTGTTGGACAAATGGTTTTTGCGTCACATATGACCAATGTTGTTTTGTGTCACATACGGGTGTGGAAGGAGACGTTTGTACCACTATGCTACTAGTATTCGTCAGGCGCCTAATCAAGACAAGCAGTGTGGCATCCGAAAGGCAGGGGAACAACACCTACGTGGCAACATCGTGAGGGAAACACGTAGCGAAGCGACTAAATCTGAGCGTTTATTTTACCCCATCATAACTAAAGCCTTTCACGACTGCTGTTGTTATCGCATCACGTCAGCTTTGGTGCCACTTACGAGTTGATGATTCATACCTTGAGCAAGACTTATGGTATAATTCTAATTTTCGGTGCAAATGAATTATCCATAGAATAAGTCTATTGGACTGCGATTTTCGATGCTCGTGTAACAATTCAGCGCTTTTAATCCCGTGCTAAAGGAGAATCATCGCGCAGAATGCCTGGACATCATTAATTATTTATAACCGGTGAAGCAGCAAATTCGAATGCGTGCGTGCCATGAAATGGCCTGAATAAGAGAAGAAAGGGCCCAAATTAGACCACTAGGGTTGATAAAACTTACTTTTCTGATTTCCTGTAGTTAAAACTTTAACTTTCACGCGTGGCTTTTTGAAGAAAAAGGTTGTATCTTCAATTTAAGCCGAAAAGTAAGTGGATGCAGAAGGTGTAAGAATTCGCTTTTTGCGTTTAAAAATGGACAAAAATAGGCAATTTTTTGTATGGGGGCCGTTTTCAGAAGCGATTTGTCTTTTAGCTTCGCTGCGACAAGTTGATGAGGTAAACGGTATTCTCGGCGGAGCAGGGCGCGCGTAAATTTAGACCAATGACTGTCATTCAGTTTACGCTTCACCGTCAATATTACGTATAGCAGGCTCCAGTTGTTCAAAAGCCGGATAACTTTATCCTGTGGATAAGTCACTATCCGACAGTTTCAATCTGTGCAAAGATTTCAGTATTTCCTCGTGTACAAGCGAACATACACACTCTAACCACAGTTAAGTTTGGGAGTGTACGAAAACCTTGGACAACAATTAACGTGAAGTATATTTTAGACTTGAATAGTGCCTTATCCAGCGGATAAAGTTATCGGGCCTTTGAACAACTGGGGCAGATCTATAATTTTTGCCGTACAGGAACAATAGGCATTCTGCGCAATGGTTGTACTTAAGGAAAGTCCCTGACCAGTAGTATAATGTGGTTATGTTTTGAAGTTTGCCGGTTAATAACTTCATCTTGAGCTGCATTGTCTGTCACAAAACAAACGCATTTATTGGATATTGTTGGCCCCCCAATACGCAATGTAATGCCCGTTACGATGGGAAAAAATTAAGCTGCTTGACTCAGGCTATGAACCATAAAACATTTTCTGCCAAAAACTGAACCATAGCCTTTCTTTCCCACTGCATCAGTGAACAGCGTAAAGGGACATAGTCACCTTTGTGACCGCGCTGACCTGGAAACTAGTTTTGTCAATTTTGAAAAACGTCCACCTCAACCTGAAATCAAAAGTACGCGTCGAATGCATCTAGAAATCCGCTTCAATCTTCCCAGTGTTTTATTGGATTTTCAATCTTTTACTGGAAACGTAACCTGTTTCTGAGTATGCTTTTGCTCATCCTATGGTATTATTTTATCATATTTGGTTAAAAACAGTATGGATCGCGTCTCCAACGGAACATGAAAAGAAGAGGTAGGAAACGTGAAGGCGCCGGGCGGGAGAAGTCGCCTGCGTTGACCAATTTAACGAGAGAAGTCAATCAAAAACATTGGAAAACAAATCTCCATTATAAATATTTGGAAATTAAAATCGTATTTTCTCAACCTGGCGAAAGGTTTGTGCGGAGGGAATCTTCGTAAACGATTCGAACTTCGCGTCATATATAGCTGCTTGGTTTGGAGCTCAGACGAACACAAGCTTCGGTACACAGTCGATTATCTCCTCGACAAGGAAAACCTCTCTTAGAACCTTGTTTTCTACGGGTCGAGCAAGCGTTCTTGTAATGACATGGGTTTGGTCCCTAAATTTAGATAACGGAGAAGTTGTAGAAACGAAATTATAAATTAAACGCAAAGTATATGCCGATTGAAAGCAAAAATAAAGCTTATCGGTAGCTTCGCTACAAAGTCGTTTCGCTACACTGCAGTTCAGGCGACTCGCTACGTTTTAAAATTGACATATTCTCTAATATCTAAACTCGATTTGCTTCTTATGCAAACACTGTCAAACGTAGAAACAGCTACGATAATTTTTCACTCGACTGGATACCGTGCCGAAATAAACAATTAAATGATTCTTCGACTTCAAAGGTATTTGTTAACGTTTGGTTTCCCTGGACAACTCCATCAGTAAATTTTCCATGGTATCAAGAAAATGAGTGTTCTAATATGGCATTAGGTCAATAATCACTATAATTATTTTGACTGGCACTTCGACTCCACAAGGTTTGTTTAGATTTTTCTCAGCGCGAGACTTACGGATGAAGTGTGATATGCAAATCAGCTAAGAAATGGTATCTAATGCGCATGTGCACCAGGTGACTGCGTCCCTTTAAGCGTGGGTGACGTTAACCACAGGTCGTCTAAAAAGAAAGCTCGGTCATTGAAACCCACCAGAAATTGAATCCAAACCTGCAAATCGGCTTTATCGTCTTTGCTTAAACGTATGCGGTGATGTGGGCGCTGTCAGACCTATCGTAAGATCAATAAGACGACGAAGAAACCTAGGCCTGGTAGGATGACTGAGCAAGAAAAATTTAGAAGTCCAATTAGTGATTGGAGCTCCTTAAGAGACACCTTCTGACTTAAGTAAAACGAAATTAAAAGTGTGTAACATTTTTGAAGGTTATCTTCTGGGAGCCTAGCCCCTTGAAAAACAGAGTCAAGCATGATACCTACAAACTGTAGCGAGGTAGCGGGACCAACGGTTTTTTTTCCTCGGCGATGCTGGGGACGTCAAGAAATTGACACGTACTTCAAAAGCTAGTCAGATCTGACAGACACTTCTCTTTAGTGTTAGCGGTAAATTGAAAATCATTGAGTACATGCAGCACGCTGGATGCTCTGAGACCGTGCGGCCCGCTTAGTTAAAAGTCCAACATGTTCCTTTCGGAAATGACGACATGTAGGACCGGGGTCAATTACTTGTGGTTTGTAACCTGTACAGGGAGATGGTTGGCCACGAAATGTCACTTTTAGCCACAGTTCCCAATGAACTTCATCACAAGGATACTTATTAGGAGCAGTTTGCAGTAGAAGGCGAAGTTGCTCATCGCAAAAATACCCAATCGCCGAATTTAGCAGCAATATCTCTTACGATTTTCCAAGATATCATAAGTTGAGGTGCCTCGCTAGGAAACACAAAGTTCTACGTAAATTGCAACGAAGGTATTAAATGCAGACATCCGTTGGTTAATATTAGTGTTCTTTTTCGGAGGCTTACAAGGCTCGAGAGTAAGCTCTGCGCCCGAAATGGGAGTAGAAGTATTGACTGATATGGAGTAGCGGTCAGAACTTGGGGTTACTGAAACTAGGAGGCCGAAACCCATGTACTCCACGGACATCTCCTCTTTAACGGACACGGGAACCATTGTGGTACTTGCACTCTTACTGGCTGTTGGCTTGCCTATGTGCAGAGTTGATGTGTCGAGGTGGCCTGCACCGCGCTGGCGACGTCGGTTGTGATAGCCTCCACATCGATGTTTGCACTAGTCTGTGTGGCAGTCTCAGGATGGACAGCAGTTACAGCCGAGGTCGATGGTATCGATCGAGCATGCTTGTTTGATCGGCCGTGAGGCGCTCTCGGATGCGCGGTCTGCGAGAGGACAAAGCTTGTCATGAAGTTTAAAAAAGTTAAATAAGAATGCGTAAATCAACAAAAGGGAGTTCATGGGTGTCCCAGGTGCTGGAAACGAGAGCATTGAACTGAAATGCCAATGTGGACATGATTTAAGGACACAGAGGTCCAGAGGCAAAAAATAAGATTTTGTTTGGGCACGCTACCAGTACTGGGTTGTACACGTAAATAGAAACATCCTACTATCATGGCCGAGATACTGCATGCGTAACAACCAAACAAAAAAACAGCTGCCGACGCAACACAGCAACGAAAACCATGAAAATGAATAATGGAACTGGTGACTAGTTTTAACAATAAGCAACTAAATATTATCAAAATAAACGCAAGCATTTCAAAAACTACGATACAATTTTTATTGCCCTATACCATTCGAATGAACGTCATCTGCTAAAAAAGATTGCGCCTCGTGAGACCAAAAGAATGCGTTTTGGATGGGCTCAAGCAATTTGAATATAATTAAATTACAAAACGAGCAAAAACAATCTTACGAAGCTGAAACATCTATTGAAGAAGTTATGGGTACATTCGACAGCTTTCACAATAACAGACCCCTTGTAATGAGGGAATACCACTAAATATCAAAGCACCTGTTGGGACTTAATTAATGATCCTTAAGCGCTCTAACTGACGCTTATCGAACCCTGAGCTTACACAACTTCGTGAGGGATTTTAGATGGGCTTATAAACTGAGGGGTTTTTATCCAGGTTGTGAGAGGGGGGGGGGGGGGGGGGAGAAAACCGGAATTACAATAAAAATTAAAAGGTTTCGACCCGGGCTATAGCAGTGCAGATCGAAATACGTTTTTCATTCATAATCCTTAATACCATAAACGGCGAAACCTTAGAATTTTGGTAATGCTTTTACTCGATTTTAAATTTGTTTTCAGACCTGATTTATTATGCGTTGGTAGTAGCTTGCAATAGGGCGTCATATTAATTTCTTCTCGACAGCCTTAAAGGAAAAGCTTTTGAAAATGGCCTGTTTTGATTTTTTTTAAATACCGGAAAGTGTGCATTGTTACAAACAAACACTCGTTAAAAAAAGCAAAGGATAGCTATTGTCCGCGTAAACAAAACGAAAACAGGAAAGCTAAGGACAGAAAACCCAATGTCAACATTTTTTATTCAAAATTAGCCCCGCCCACCTTCAATTCAGCCCTGTCCCCTTCTGTAATTAAATTAAACAGCCTATTGCTTTAAATAAATTATCTCAGCTTTCTACTTAGTCTTAGCTATTATCGATGATTAAATCAAAATGATTGTTGTTTTATCTGTAGGTACCTCGACAGCAACAATATCCAGCAGCTACCAGGAGATATATTTTCTCAGCAATCAAAGTTGTTGGATTTGTAAGTGTGGTTAGACTTTTTTCTGGTTTTTGTTCTTAGTTATTCTTTTAACAATGAATTGACATCGTGATCTGCGTAAAACTTGCATCTCACACTAATCCTATTTTTGTACCACATTTTAATCGTTTTCCATACAAATTCATTTCCAACACACAAAGTTAACTAAGATTCTTTGGTTGTGTTCCACTGCCGTTTACATTTGCGCTGATTGGCTTTTAAAGAAAATAATAAAATCATTGCGAAACTTTGTTTCCAAAGTACATAGGTATTTTCATAGGTATTTTCAAATAAGTTAAAAAGGTACCAGATTTATCGGATTTTTTGCCCTTAATGCTAATGTTCCTCAGAAAATGATTGCACTAATAATGGAAATTTTCAATATTTTTCTTGTGGCGTCCAAGCGCGTGACAGTCATTGAAAAAATTTCAATTGCCCATTGACTTTGTGACCGAGGTTTTCAGGAATCAATATCCTCACACTTTGTTTCCTTATTTTCTTTTATGTCATTGATAAATCGCAGTATGTTTGGATGTCCTTGATTATGCAAAGTGGCTCGTAATTCACTTTGAGAAACATTGCTAAATTTGCGTTTTAAGGTGTCCGCGCTCCAACATAAACAAAAAGTGTTGCAAAAAAAGTTTTATTTCAGATTATTCAATTATTAAGCTTCACGGCTATATAGAGCTTTCTGACCATTTATTTCTAGGGGAATAGTCGTCCCTGCAATGCCGCTTCGTAATTTTAAAAGTTTAGCCAAAATTTTCAAAGCTGTTTCAAAGACCAGCCAATAGGCTATAGGAAAAATGCAGTTCGATTAAATCACGTTTAGTTTCTCCTAAATAAAGTGAAGTTAAACTCACAGTAAGGTAATGTTGTCTTTTTCGTTCGTTTCCACTCCTTCATTTCGTAAATTAAACAAACAGGCCCTTCAGTCTTTAACAAAAGTATTTCCATTGTCTTGGTAACCAAAAATTTTCTTCGAAGCAAAGTCGCAGCGGTCAAACACTTGATGTTATCCCCCAAAAAAAACTACTGGTTGGGTGACGATTTCATCATTGCTAGGATACTTGTGCTACTAGCCAATCACTGGGCTTAAAATAAAATAGACTTTTTGTCCCAAACTTTTCTGCAGCTGGTAAAAGCACTGCTACTCCGTCCACCACTTGCTAGTCGCAAAAATGTGCAGAAATCTGACTCTCTCCTCCGGAAAGGAATCGAAAACAATTTTGAAATAGCATATCTGTGACTCGAATACTATTTTTGGCCTTTAAGATATGTTTCGTTTATTGGATTGCTATAGGCCTAACTCCGTATTGAAATCAATGACAAATGTTCTATGTCAGATGAAACGGAAGAAGGAGACAAACGAAGCAAAAGGTTGTATTCATAACTTTTTGATCAGGACTTTTCCAAACATTACTTGATGTGTTTCGGTCTCTTTTCGGCTCGATCAAGAGCTGTTGTATTACGTCGGTTAAATCACTCGACTTCTAATAAGTTTAAGAGATATAGATATTTATATGGCAGCAATTGCTATTCAAAAGGAAACAATTCGGACATTTAAAACGGTATTCAAGCACTGCACTTGAGTGAATGTATCTTAAACCACGATATTTTCCAAACCTAGAAGGAACTTAGTTTGTTACTATTCGTTTTCGTCCTCATTTTCCATCCCCATTATGTAATACGCCATCCGCACCCACCCGGTCCTCCTTTTACAGATGCCCGTGTTTCACCGTAGGTATGCTTTATATTTCTGTTAATGAAGCGAATTCACTTCTCTACATACAAATGAGTTTATAACATAGCGCGCGTGCATCCTAATCTAATTCCTATTGACGTCATCATGGTACATTTCTCAACATACGCACGGCCGTGCATCTATCCGATGACGTGTGCAAGTCAGGTGGGGGAAGCATGAGCAAGCTGTGTGATTAAAAAACTTTTACACAGAGACAACACCATAAAAAATGTATATTTATAAGAGCTTGAAGCATGAAACGTTAAGATTAAACCGATATGAGAAACCATTTTCGCCTTTTTTTTTTTTTTGTGCAGAGAATTTTGTAATTACTCGGGAACAAAGCCTGTTTTCCAGGAATTATTTACTTTATTTTCACTATGTTATAAAATAATTGGTTCATGCTTTTAGCTGTGCGTATATCGAGTTATGGATGTACTTGGGAAGTTTGGAAACCACTCAAGAAGCTAGAGTTGCCCTCGGTTACGCTTCGAGCAACTCTTACGCTTCTCTCGTGCTCTCCAAACTTCCCGCGTGCATCCATAACTCGATATACGCACGCTAAGCATGAACCAATTCTTAATTGTGACGGTTATGATACATTTTGACCGATAAACGTTTTGCTATTTCGCCTTACTTTTTTTTTTTTTTGGATTCCTTTAAAACACCCTAACTTTTTTTCGCATAAATCCTACTTAGTACGCGTACTCGTCAACGAAATGTGGGGAATTGATTTGCTTATGCACTCGTAGGAAGCGAACTTGGTATAACTATATCGATCTGCAAGAACACGTTGGGAAAGAGACTTATAAGTTCTAGCCACTCAGCTATTGTATATCCAACAGCCATTCTCCCCGAAATAAAAATTCACGCACGCACGTTCGGCCCACCTTCCCGTGGCAACAAAGGTCCTCACCCATTATACAATGAACACTGTAAAACTGACTCGAGTTATGACGTGTGTAGCGGAGTTTGTGATTAGAGTATAGACACACGATTGACGTCATCGAGTGGTCTGACAGGCGCACGTAATCAGAGTCTAGAGTCCAAAAAAGGTGACTGGTCAACAAAGATTTGCAAACCTTTTTTTTGCAAACATAAGGAAATATAGGCAAATTTTCGCAAGAAAGGAAAACTGTCCGATGACCGTTGAGAGTGACCTCAACCAGGTTTAATAATAAAAAAAAAAAAAGACTTTGTTGTGACGTGAAAACGAAGGAAATATTTGCCCAAATTTGTCGGCGATAGAAATGCAGTAATGGTGAGTATAACTCGATCACAAATCACAGTGGAGCGACTGACATACTTTAATATTTTTAGGCCAAAAAGGTTAACTTTGAAAATATTGATAGTGAAACTCTTTTGGATTATACTCTGATTTATAGGATCACAACCGCGTGTGTGTATATAAAATGGTCTTAAAGTTTGCTTGAAAGTTTTTTAAATCGACTCAGTCAAAGTGATGCTCGCTCACGAAATGTGGTCAAAAGTCTTGGTTATTGTATAAAACAAATAGATTCCATTCTGCCGTTCGTCTGTACTCTGATAAGGCACAAAGGACGTCAAGTACTTCTTTATTCTCACCAAGTTTTGACGTCATCTGTTTGTTATCAGAGTACAGACGCGCGGCAAAATGGAATCTATTTGTTAAGAAGAAAACTATGTTAAACGAAAATGCAAGGAATTTGATGCAAAATGACGTACCTATTTACTTGCATAGCCTTACAATTACTTTGTAGGGTTGGAGTTTGCCCTCTGAGGTATCTGCTTCAATCTTGAGCTTGAGACAGATGCCTCAAAAAAGAAAAAGAAACAATTTTGATCTTAAAGTTTTTTACTCACACAACTTAAATCTCAGCGAATAATTGTATATTGTACTTTAAAATTGACTTAAATATGCTTATGGATTACTGTTTCCAATGTTAGAGTTAAGGCGCTAGATTTAAATCGGCGTAATTCTATTTATTTATTTTTATTTTATAGGATATTATCATCGAATAAAATTCAAAAACTGCCTGAGTGGATATTTGCAAATCTGACGTCGTTGACACATTTGTAAGCCGTAATTTTATCTGATATCTTAATGTTTTTTTTTTTTATTTTATTTTACTCTATTTACTATATTTATTTATTCTTGATATTTTACAGTCATATATGTTAGCTAACAGAAACTGCCTTGCTTCTCCCACAGAAAGGGTTTCCCTTGCCAACTGAAAACAAACAAAAAATAAATAGAAACGTGAAGGGAAGCCTCCACTCTTGAAGTATATTAGCGTTAAATTGGTGATAATACAGTCTAATTTTAAATTTTGTTAGAAATAACATTTCTCCGCCGGACAATATAGGGTTAAATTATCGCCTATTTTCGTTTTTCAATGTCCCAAGCGT
>NW_028145464.1:37500-95000 GCF_977016875.1 Pavona decussata
TTATAAAATTCATTAAAAATTTGCGTTTTATGCAAATCGAAAAAATTTTTCACTGAAGTTCTTAGGGTAATATTTAGATTCAGATGAGAAAATAAAAAAAATTCCGATATAGTGCAGCTGCTTAGCCCAAAAAATATCAAAATCGTTCGTTTTGTGATACAAGCATGAAACTTTGCAAAAAGGTAGCTCTTAGGCTGCTTATTTAATTCTGATATAGGGCCAACGTGAAATGTCACTTTGTGGGGAGATAGGCGGCGCCACGTTTGTCATTACATGAAAACGAGGCTGAAAGTGAAAACTGTGTAAAACTCCAAATTTTTTACAAGCAATGCAAAGATTTTGATTGTAAACAATTCAAAGGTCACATTTGAATTATATTTAAAGTGTACTCGTTGTTTTTGAAAGCTTTTTAGACCGTTATAATGTTATTCTAGTGGTGATGCAATTATAATATTTGTTACTTCATTTATTTAAAAAAAATAAATACCATTCTTTATCCTTGCAAATGTTGTTTTGTTGGGTAAGGGTAAGCCCTCGAAACCAGTAAGAAGAAAAAAAGAAATGAGTTATTCACTAATTCACCCAGTCTTCTTACCTCCCCTCCTTATTTCAAATAAAAAAGAGCACTAGAAGGGAAGAGCAGGAAAAACTGTGCGCCATAGAAGAGAAAGAGAATGCCCGTTACCAGTATACACAGATCTAAAAATTCACGGTGAAACGAGTAAGAGGAGCCTTGTAGACGTCATGCACAAGCTTGGGTTATGCATTTACAATTATCTGGTGATGGATATTTCCACGGACTTAGCTAATTCTGTCACGGCACATTTTGAAAAGGAAGGTGTTCTCTGCCCTCCAAAACTACGAAAAGATGTGTTCACTACATCAGCCATCGACAATATTGATCATAGCTCGAGTTCTACAACGACAAGCGACTCCTTTCATGGTACAGCCATATCGCTAGTTCAGCATCCTACGGCCACCATAAAAGGAACCGAACGTGGAACAAATGTGATAGATGGAACTGTTCAAGAAGTGAAGGCTATAAGCGAGCTACCTATTAAATTTTGCAATGTTCCTCCTGCAGTTCTGCTAGTTAATGATCCCATCGTTCCAGACCTTCCCAGTTGTTATATAGGCCTAGAACACGGAACTATGGCTCCAGTAGATGTGCCAGAAGAAGAAGAGTTCCAATGGCTTCGAAATGCAAAGGAGTTAGCATCAAAAGCAATTCTTGAGAAAGGTGATTTCATATCCTGGGCAGCATTCCATACATGTTGTCAACCAACAACAGCGTATGTTCCTGTAGTGATATCCCTTCTTCCTCTGTTCTACGAGAACGCACATTCCATCGCGATGATTCTACACGCTATGAATGTGATCAAAGCTGCAGTAAATCATGTCAACCCAGGCCAAACACCTGTCATTGCGCTAGATCAACCACTTTTTGCACTAGGAAAACTCATCTAGTGGAACTGGCCTTCAACTCATGGAGAGAAGAAGTTCATTCTGATGCTTGGTGGATTACACATCAAGATGGCGGCATTTAAGCTGCTTGGAGATTGGCTTGATGGAAGTGGTTGGACCAGCGCCCTTGTAGCAGCTGAAGTTGCAACCGAAGTGCTGATTCTTTCATCAAAGCCAGTCAAGTCACAAGAACTAGACGGGTGTACCAGGTTACTGCCACTTGCTTATTCATCCTGCAGAGTAAGGAATATAGTGATTACTTTGAAACCCTCGAGAATGGTGAAGAACCACTCCAGTTTACAGACTGGGTCAATAAAATGTCCAAAGAGCACCCGCAGTTTCTGTACTGGAATCGAGTCCTCTTCTTAGAGTTATGTGTCTTGTAGTTAATCAGAGCTATCAGAGAAGGGGACTTTTCAGTTTACAAGAAGTCACTTGTCTCGCTGGTTCCGTGGATGTTCTCACAAGTTCACATCAACTACGCCAGGTGGATGAGTGTACATATACGTGATATGAATTTACTATCTTCAACTCACCCTGACATCCACCAGGAGTTTACAAATGGATCGTTCGCTGTACATTAGACTGAGAAGGTTTTCTCTTCAATTGCTTTAGACCATGAGCACGAGCAAGTAATGCACAGGTTAAAGGGGAAGGGGGAGCCGTCGGACTGACGGAAAATGCAGCAGCATTAAGAAGGTCGATGATCGCTGGGCCTGAAGTCGCAACGATTATCCAGGAATTCGAGGAAACATATTCCGAAAAAGTCCGTGAAGAAAAGCGCCACCATCATGAGCAAATTCTGGGCGTTCAGGCTGCCTTTAAGAAGGACGTCACTCGTGTCAGCAATTGAGGACATGGGTACTCCCTTTGAGGAGGACAGTACAGACCTTCTTGTCCTAGATTTAAAAGAAATCATGGATGATACAGTAGTTAAAGCTGTGAGAGAAATGCTGTCTATTGGTCAGGATCAGTACAAAGCCTTTGTCAAAGAAAGATTCCAGGAAAGAACAAAGCCAATAACCGAAGCAATAAAGAAGAACAGGTTACCCCTGTTCAAACAACAACAACAACAACAACAGAGGAACCCGACGAAGGATAAACAGAAAGTTGCAGCCCTTAAGAACAACTGCGTTTTATTTTCCCGTCTGTACATAGCCCGCCAAAGCCGTGATGGTAATCTCGAAGAATTTTTGAAGCCTGAGAATCAGCCTTTTACTCCAACTCTAGCACAAGCAGGAAAAATAAGGGAAGGTCAAAAGTCAGACCTAGCTAAAATGCATGGAAAGGCTTGTTGAAAGGAAGATTGATGCACCCCAGGTTGAGGCGACAATAATTGATGGTGCAGTTATTGTTCAAATAGTGAAGCCGGGAATTAGAATGGCAACCTCGTTTAAGGAGTATTCTCAAGCAGCTGGTGGCCGTTCAGAGAGTGGACGTTGTGTGGGATGTATATCGTGAAGACAGTTTTAAGTCCACCACGAGAGAAAGGCGGGGCACAGGTAGTCAAAGAAGGGTCGCATCATCCTCTAAGCTCCCTAAGAATTGGAAAGGCTTCCTTCATGTTGGTGGCAACAAAACTGAGTTGTTCTTGTTTTTGGCTAAGGAGTTGCAGGCTATAGACATTGAGGGGAGGGAGGTGTACTCCACCTATGGTGAATTCGTTCTCAGTTCTCAACCAACAGAGATAATGATACCTTCCGGTTCACTCAATTGCTGAACAACTAGGACCACAAAGAAGCAAGGCTCTCCCAATGTTTCACTCAATCACTGGATGCGACACGGTATCGTTCTTTTCCGGAAGGGGGGAAACATCTGCCTGGGACGTGTGGAACGTGCTGCCACAAATCACGGACACCTTTTCAATGTTTGCTTCAGTTCCAGAAGAGATTCATGAGCAGGCAATGGCCCTAATTGAGAGATTCGTAGTGCTTCTTTATAACAGAACAATCTCACAAACGACAGTGAACGAAGAAAGACAGGAACTATTCTCTAAAGGCAACCGAAACTTAGAGAATATTCCACCAACTCAAGCAGCCCTTCCTCAGCACACGAGGCGTGCAGTATACTAAGCTGGGCACATTTGGGGGAATGCTCTTGTTCCGAAACCAACACTACCAAGTCCTCCTGACTGGGGCTGGCAAAAAGATGAAAACAGGTGGAAGCCGCTATGGACACTTTTACCTCAAGCACAGCTTTTATGTTAGGAACTCATTCACTGTGGCTGTAAAAAGGGATGCACAAGGAATTGCAAATGTGTCAGAGTGAGTCTGGTATGCACAGCTCTCTGCAACTGCGGCGGGACCTGCAATCAGGATTCCTAACTCGGACAGTATGTAAAGGATCTAGATGCGGCTAATTAATGAATATGTTTATTTAAATGTTTTCCTTGTCCACTTCACACTAGATGCCAACAGGAGGCGTATCTATAACATACTGAAACATATTGTATTCGATGTTTTAAAGCTTTGCAATAACTTTAAAGTTGGCTTTCAATTAATACACTTTTTTACTGATACGGCGGTCATGTTGAATTCCATTGTTTTTAATAGCTATTATGGGATGCTCAGAGGAACATCCCACAATTTCTCTTAATATAAATTAAAACGACTGCCTTATAGGTATAAAGAATCTGTACTTAAAGGTTGCCTGACTATAATAGGTTTACTTCCGGGTTTTTGTGACGTCACTGATCACATGACAATAACTGCTAGTCATAAGTCGTTTCTTCGTCATGTTAATCGACCTACCTGAATGTTTTCTACCCTATATGTTCCAGTAATTGAAAGGTTTTATAGCTCTTTAGCCATTTTCCTTATCAGCCTCTATTTCATGCCTGTCGAATAATGCCACGCCCCTTTTATCCCATAATGATCGATTTCCCGGTGGCCCTATATCAAAAAATATTTAGGACTATTAGTTCTTTTGTTTTGCCAAGTTTCATGCTTGTATCACAAAACGAACGATTTCTCGCTTAACAGCCGTACTAATATGGGCACTTTAAATAGAATTCTAAGCAAATCCGACAAAGGGGTTTTCGAAACAGTGTATATCAGATCCAGTTGGACAACCGATTGCAGTCTCCGTCGGCTTTATTCTGCAGGTGCAATATATAGATAGTCAAGAACCCACACTCCAATTCGAATCCATTAAACAATGGTAAGTTAAATTTCTTCTCAAATGAATTATGTTATGAGCGTTGACCGTTAGATTTTCGATAGAATCGCTTTTTTTTGGTTACGCGAAGCAGTTTTTTCGGGCTGTCGATTTTACCTTGTGAGGCGGTTAATTTTAGCCGAGAGACGGGCGAAATCGAAAATCTCCAAAAAAAAAAAAAAAATCCAAAAATCGGCCGTAGTTCGAAAAATAAACCCCAGCAGGTTTGTAAACTCATTAATATCTATCTACAGACTGAAAATGAGGGTAGGTTAGGTTTTCGACTGTGGCCGCCCTTTGCTCGATTTTCCTGTGCACTCGCTCTTAAATTTTTATACTTTTACCTTCTAATAAGTTGAATTGTTTAAGGGTTTTCTCACGTTAGGGAAGACATTAGGTTAAAAACTGTATTAGTGTTCCTCTTAGTGACGTTGTCCGTATCTAATACTCTTGAGCAGATTACATTGAAAATTTTGTAAGTCTCGAATCAAGGTCAATATGTATATACATTAAATTTTCACGCTAATTTTAGACGTAGATTTTTAGTTAGTAAGTTAGTTAGTTAGTGAGTGAGTGAGTGAGTGAGTGAGTGAGTGAGTGATTGAGTGAGTCAGTCAGTCAGTCAGTCAGTCAGTCACTCAGCCAGTCAGTCAGTCAGTTAGTCAGTCAGTCAGTCAGTCAGTCAGTCAGTTAGTTAGTAATAAGTTAGGTAGTTGGTGTGTGTGTGTGTGTGTGTGTGTGTGTGGGGGGGGGGGGGGGGGTGCTGTTATCGGCTTGCATCTCCCTGTGGTTTTTAATGAAGTGCTGCTGTCCATTAAACAACGAAAAAATGTTTTTTCTTTAGTTATAGTGGAATGTTGAGGGTTGTCAGAGGCGTGAAGATCTTTCTGCGAAATTTGCCAATGAACATTATTTCGCGTGAACCTACACAGATCAGTTACAAAACTGGGCGAAAAGATTGAGCAGTAGGGACTGTTAACTAACTTTCAAATTTTGATAAATTACAGAAACTTAAGGAATAACCAGCTGCAAAATTTACAAGAGGACATTTTTTCTTCCCTGGTAGCCCTTCAGTACCTGTAAGTACTACCCAGTGGAATGTTCTATTCGGTTCTTTGTCAACACAATTGCGTTCTTGCGACATATTCCAAGTGCTTTCCCGGTGGTCCAAGTGGATGTCTGGGGGGGAAATAGAATACAAGGAAATCTATACAGAACAATGCATTACGGTGCTAAAATTCAAGTTGTTTGACATTTCGTTCCGCGAGAAAGTCGAGAACTTTGTTATTTTCAATTTTAAGACTATTAAACTGTTTTCTCGCAGACAGAGGACACTTTGAGTCCTAGGCTCTAGACCAAGTGGGGTGACACTCGTTGTGATCATGGCTATGACGAACACCTAGTCTTTTAAGATCACCCTGTGTGACCTGGATTGGTAAATAAGACAGTGATGGGTGTATGAAATTGACGGCACCACAATATGATAAGTTATCGGGTGGATGAAATTAATAGAATATGAACATCAGGACCGGAACTGTAGAAGCTTTGCCTAGTATATTATTGCTAAATCGTTCATGCCACACCATTAACTCCAGACTAAAAGAGATCGTTGGGCAAAGCTACACGCAAGATTTAGCACCGAAAAAGGAATGAGATGAAGACAAAGGAGCCATTACTTTCGATATGTGAAACAAAGCACGCTCGATTCTCCCAACTGCTAAGTAAACTCCTCAGTTTGAAATTCATTTGGAGGCATTTGTCCATTGTCTTCGACCTAGGTTCGATTACCAGCCGCTCTTCTGGAATGAACCCAAGTTCACCCCCGAAAAGACTCTTGTCTCGGGGAGGAAAGCTGGACCCGAGGGACGGCGGAAATCAAGCCAATCTTTGACCGAGCCCGCTTCTTATTATTTTTCTTTTTTGTTAGATTTTCTGGAGATAAGAAAAAAAAAATTAATCGCATCCTATAGTTGCTTGATAATTAACAACTATCTAATAAAGAGAAATGTAGGACAATTTTGTATTTCCTTTGCTTATTGCAAACAAACGTCTTTTTCTTACTCATTGGGTAAACAATTGCGTAGTATAATAACATTAAACACAGACCACAATATTTTAACAAGGAAACATGGTTCAAGTGATCAAAAGTGGTGTGCAAAGAGGGAGGAAGTCAATGACTACCGAAGTGGTTGACGAAGATTACACAAAATGTGCTGTCACTTATACCCTTTTTTTTTTTTTTTTTTTTCTGGAGAGCCTTTATAGGCAAACAGATTAAATCACCAAGCCACGGTCAAGACCATTTTTAAAAATACTCGGTAATAGACCTGAGCTCCCGATTCCTCTATGGAGAATTAGTCAACAAAATACATAATTGACACGGTGAACTGGAAATTATTCCTTTAGGTATGTCGAATACGTCATTGGCTAACCCCATTAAACTAAAAGATATGCTTTATATTTTTTATCTGGACCAGCTAATTGCAAAACCGACAAAAATAACTCTTAATTCCAACTCTTTAATTGACCTTTGTATCACGAAATCACCTCTAAAAATTACAAATTTTTGCGTTGACTAACTTATAATTAGGGACCGTAAAAAAATTTACTGATTTAAAACACAAGGCCCATTGAGATCGTACAAAATGCGTCAAGTGAAAAATTCCAATAAAGTAAATTTCCTTCTTGGGATTAACAACTTCACTATAAAGGATGCCATGTTGGGGGAAAGGCAAGAAAAGGGATGCCTTAAAATTTCTGGGTCGTAGTTGGTCCTTAAAGTTACCGTCTGTTACTTCGGCAAAAAAATTGTATTAAATTTTGCTGTTGAAAATTAGGTGACTTGTGGAAGTGAATACTAATCATGCATTATATAGAAGAAAAGATTCTTGCAGTTATGTCTGCAACAGTCTGGTTGTGTAGATAACTGCGAAAATCTTACTTCTATAAAATCTTTCATCCGCAGAACTTATACATGCTTCACAATCGTAATCATAATCATAATCCATCTTCACTTATTATTTATTGTTTGATAATGTTAGGGTTAATGCTCTAGGTTAAAGTAACCTATTTTTTTCCATAGGGATTTGTCATCGAATAAAATTCAAAAACTGCCTAAGGAAATATTTTCAAATCTGACGTCGTTGAATGAGCTGTAAGCTGTTGGATATATTTTTGTTTGTCATCTTAACACCAATAAAGGTTTTATTATCATGTTAGTTGAGAGAGACATAAAAAACAATAGCAATTTTATTGGCTGAAAACCTTGGAACATTAGTAGGACGGAAAACTTTTGAGAGTGTGTTCATTGCGGTAAAATTTATTTTTCTATCAATCAATTTTGTTACTGAGGCCGATGTGTTTGGAAAGATTATGTTTCAGCTAATAGTAACTCGTTATAACAAAAATAATACATTGTCAAACTAAGTTTTCTTTCATGTATTATTTGATAACAAGCATTGCAAGCTGAAATTTTCAATAAAGCCTAATTTAGACTGTATGTTAGAGAAACGTTATTTTTCTCAAGATCAGAGAACACGGGGGCAGAAGGGGAGGAGGGGGGAGGAATGCAGCTAGCGGGAACTTTGAATATTTACCATGCCTAATTATATCTTTACGCAACTATAAAAGCTTTGAAAATGAGACTTGGAGGTTAGATAGTACGTCCAAAGATGTTTCCTTTGAGGCCCTCATTGAAAGGCGATGACGTCATATGACATGATAATTAAGTCATGATTTCCAAATGGATGCCATCTTGATTTCCTGCACTTCCGCAAAACTTCAGAAAACCACCGATATGAAACTAAAAGTATCCAAAACCAATAAAGGAACATTAATATAAGCAAAAAAACATAAAAATTACAGTGAGGGATTTTGTGAAAAAAAAAAAAAAAACTGTCTGTCAAATACTGGTCGCCTTCGTAAGGCAAAGGTCAATAAACCGTGCGACCGACCGCATCAATTGTTTTCCAGATAAATTTCCTGACAAATTCGGAAGTGTCATGGTGTTTGCGCAAAAATTAAAATGTTACCCATGTTCAAAGTCACCACAGGCATAATTCTGTGTCCCCCCCCCCCCCCCCACCCCGATTTAGATACAGAAATATAACTTTTTTTTTTTTATTTTTTTTTTTCTAAAATTTAACTAAAAACTAACATCAAAATCTACATTTACACTGATTTGCTACTGTTTATAATTTGCGCTATCTTTTTTTTTTTACTAATAATATCTCGGAAATTTCATTGCCAATGATCTTTAAAAAAATCTGAGTGAGCAGACGCCTTTTCCGGCTTTTATTTCACTGGGCGCGAAAAGAGCATCTGCTAAACGGAGCTCAGGATGCGTCTGCTGTACTTAGGCTTTTTTTTTTGTTTGCTGTGGTGCCCTTAACAAATGGGAGCATACTCCCTTTTTACTCAAATATTACAACTAGACTACTGTGTACCAAACGAAATCAGAAATTCGTATTGGTTGAAAATTACTAATATAGTGTTTTGTTTTAGGATTTTGAAAGAAAATAAAATCGGTAACCTACCTCAGGGATTATTTTCCAAGCTATCGGAGTTGAAAAAGCTGTACGTATAATTCAATGTACTTTGTTTCCTGTTTCGGTATCGAAGGTTGTTTTGTCTTTCTTTCATAATGTACCATGTCCTCATTTGGTAAAAAGGAGATAGGATCGGACAGTCATGTTGCACCGTAACGGAGATAATCAGGTCCTAGCACTATTACCTCGAGCCAATTGTTATCGTTTTTGGTCAGACGTAATTCGTGTCATCAACTTTAATTGTCTTCTGATTTGCTATACATGGTTTTAACATAACAGAATAGTACTGAAAAGGTGCAACCAGTACTATTTTATCCAAAATTCGATTACACTTATGAAGAATTTTTCCTATACTGCTTTTTGCCTTTATGTTAAACACGGAGCGACCCTATAAGACCAGGCTGAACAGTTCAGACTGTTAATCAAAAATCCCAAACGCGCGTATTTATTCATTTATCTCCTTTGGTGCGTGTGTATATCTATATTTCGGAACAGAGAAAGCGTTTATATGACTCATCATATTCATCATGACATAATATACTGTTGGTTACTGTCTTTTTGTTAAAATAAATTTTCACCATCAGCTCCGAGAGATTTCAGTGGTCAACCAATTCCAAGTCCTTTCACACCAATAAAACTGTTTGTGAGGTGTGTGTTAGTGAAATGATCCATGGAAACTTAAATCCTTATAATTTTACCTTCTAATAAATTGAATTGTTTAAGCGTTTTCTCAGGTAAGAAAAGACATCAGGTTAAAAACGGTATTAGTGTTCCTCTTAGTGACGTCCACATCTAATAATCTCGAGAAAATTTTCCCCATGTCTCGAATCAAGGTCAATACGCATGCTTATAAAATTCTACCGCCAAATTTAGCCAATAAAAAATTATTACGCGTGAACCTGACACGGATTACAAAACTAGGCAAAAAGATTGAGCAGCAGGGACTGTTTAACTAACTTCCAAATTTTGTTAAATTACAGAAACTTAAGGAATAACCTACTGCAAAATTTTCAAAAGGGCATTTTTTCTTCTCTGGTAACCCTTCAGTACCTGTAAGTACTACATGGGGGGAATGTTCTATTCGGTTTTTTGTCAACGCAACTGCGTTGTTGTACGATATCCCCAGTGCTTTCCCGGTGGTCCAAGTGGATGTTGTTTGAATTTTCATTTCTCGTTGAAGTCGAGAACTTTGTTATTGCAATTTTAAGACTATTAAACTGCTTTCTCGCATACAGAGAACATGCACTTTGAGTCCTAGTCTATGGACTAAAGGGGGGTGACACTCGTTGTAATCATAGCTATGAGTAGCATCTAGTCTTTTAAAATCACCCTGTGTTGCCTGGAATTGGTAAATAAGACAGTGGTGGGGGTATGAAAATGACGGTACCACGATATGATAAGTTGTCTAGTGGATGAAATGAACCCAACATCGGGACCGGAAACGCACAAGTTTTGCCTAGTATATTTTTGCTAAATCGTTCATGCCACATTATAAACTTAAGACTAAAAGGGTTCACTGGATTTAATCACCAAGCCACGGGCAAGACCATTTCTAATAATACCTGGTAATAGACCTGAGCTCCCGATTCCCCTGTGGAGAATTAGTCAACAAAATACAAAATTGACTTAGGAAACAAAAAATTGTTCCTTTAGGTATGAAGAATACGTCATTGGATAACGCCATTAAATTAAAACATATGTTTGATATTTATGATCTGGACCGTGGGCTAATTGCAGAATCGTCAAAAATAACTTTTAACTCCAGCTCTTTAATTGACCTTTTTTTTATCACGAATTAAACTCTAAAAATTACAGTTTGGCGTTGCCTAACTTGTAATTAGAGACGGTGCAATAATTTATTTGAAACACAAGGCCCGTTGAGAGCGTACAAAATTCGTCAACTTAAAAATTCCAATAAAGTAAATTTCCCTTCTAAGGATAATCGACCTCACCATAAAGGACGCCTTGCTGGGGTAAGGCAAGAAAAGGGATGCCTTAAAATTTCTGGGTCGTAGTTGACCCGCAAAGTTACCGTCTTTTACTTCGGAAAAAAATTGTATTAAATTTTGATATTGAAAATTATGTGACTTGTTGAAGCGAATACTAATGATGTATTATACAGAAGAAAAGACTCTTGCAGTTATGTATGCAACAGTCTGGTTTTGTAGATAACTGCGAGAATCTTACTTCTATTAAATCTTTCATCCGCAGAATTTATACATGCTTCACAATCATAATCATAATCATAATCCATCTTCACTTATTATTTATTGTTTGATAATGTTAGGGTTAATGCTCTAGGTTAAAGTAACCTATTTTTTTCCATAGGGATTTGTCATCGAATAAAATTCAAAAACTGCCTAAGGAAATATTTTCAAATCTGACGTCGTTGAATGAGCTGTAAGCTGTTGGATATATTTTTGTTTGTCATCTTAACACCAATAAAGGTTTTATTATCATGTTAGTTGAGAGAGACATAAAAAACAATAGCAATTTTATTGGCTGAAAACCTTGGAACATTAGTAGGACGGAAAACTTTTGAGAGTGTGTTCATTGCGGTAAAATTTATTTTTTCTATCAATCAATTTTGTTACTGAGGCCGATGTGTTTGGAAAGATTATGTTTCAGCTAATAGTAACTCGTTATAACAAAAATAATACATTGTAAAACTAAGTTGTCTTTCATGTATTATTTGATAACAAGCATTGCAAGCTGAAATTTTCAATAAAGCCTAATTTAGACTGTATGTTAGAGAAACGTTATTTTTCTCAAGATCAGAGAACACGGGGGCAGAAGGGGAGGAGGGGGGAGGAATGCAGCTAGCGGGAACTTTGAATATTTACCATGCCTAATTATATCTTTACGCAACTATAAAAGCTTTGAAAATGAGACTTGGAGGTTAGATAGTACGTCCAAAGATGTTTCCTTTGAGGCCCTCATTGAAAGGCGATGACGTCATATGACATGATAATTAAGTCATGATTTCCAAATGGATGCCATCTTGATTTCCTGCACTTCCGCAAAACTTCAGAAAACCACCGATATGAAACTAAAAGTATCCAAAACCAATAAAGGAACATTAATATAAGCAAAAAAACATAAAAATTACAGTGAGGGAATTTGTGAAAAAAAAAAATGTCTGTCAAATACCGGTCGCCTTGGTAACACAAAGGTCAATAAACCGAGAGACCGACCGCATCAATTGTTTTCCAGATAAATTTCCTGACAAATTCGGAAGTGTCATGGTGTTTGCGCAAAAATTAAAATGTTACCCATGTTCAAAGTCACCACGGGCATAATTCTGTCCCGCTCCCCCCCCCCCCCCCCCCGCACCCCGATTTAGATACAGAAATATAACTTGTTTGTTTTTATTTTTTGTTTTTTCTAAAATTTAACTAAAAAGTAATATCAAAATCTACATTTACACTGATTTGCTACTGTTTATAATTTGCGCTATCTTTTTTTTGTTTTTTACTGATAATATCTCGGAAATTTCATTGCCAATGATCTTTAAAAAAATCTGAGTGAGCAGACGCCTTTTCCGGCTTTTATTTCACTGGGCGCGAAAAGAGCATCTGCTAAACGGAGCTCAGGATGCGTCTGCTGTGCTTAGGCTTTTTTTTTGTTTGCGGTGGTGCCCTTAACAAATGGGAGCATACTCCCTTTTTACTCAAATTAATATTACAACTAGACTACTGTGTACCAAACAAAATCAGAAATTCGTATTGGTTGAAAATTACTAATATAGTGTTTTGTTTCAGGATTTTGAAAGAAAATAAAATCGGTAACCTACCTCAGGGATTATTTTCCAAGCTATCGGAGTTGAAAAAGCTGTACGTATAATTCAATGTACTTTGTTTCCTGTTTCGGTATCGAAGGTTGTTTTGTCTTTCTTTCATAATGTACCATGTCCTCATTTGGTATATAGGATCAAGGATCGGACAATCATGTTGCACCGTAACGGAGATAATCAGGTCCTAGCACTATTACCTCGAGCCAATTGTTATCGTTTTTGGTCAGGCGTTATTCGTGTCATCAGCTTTAATTGTCTTCTGATTTGCTATACATGGTTTTAAAATAACAGAATAGTACTGAAAAGGTGCAACCAGTACTATTTTATCCAAAATTCGATTACACTTATGAAGAATTTTTCCTATACTGCTTTTTGCCTTTATGTTAAACACGGAGCGACCCTATAAGACCAGGCTGAACAGTTCAGACTGTTAATCAAAAATCTCAAACGCGCGTATTTATTCATTTATCTCCTTTGGTGCGTGTGTATATCTATATTTCGGAACAGAGAAAGCGTTTATATGACTCATCATATTCATCATGACATAATATACTGTTGGTGACTGTCTTTTTGTTAAAATAAATTTTCACCATCAGCTCCGAGAGATTTCAGTGGTCAACCAATTCCAAGTCCTTTCACACCAATAAAACTGTTTGTGAGGTGTGTGTTAGTGAAATGATCCATGGAAACTTAAATCCTTATAATTTTACCTTCTAATAAATTGAATTGTTTAAGGGTTTTCTCAGGTAAGAAAAGACATCAGGTTAAAAACGGTATTAGTGTTCCTCTTAGTGACGTCCATATCTAATAATCTCGAGAAAATTTTCCCCATGTCTCGAATCAAGGTCAATACGCATGCTTATAAAATTGTACCGCCAAATTTAGCCAATAAAAAATTATTACGCGTGAACCTGACACAGATTACAAAAAGATTACAGAAAACCCATTGAACAACATAAGATTGTACTTTCTTTGTATCGTTAAAAGCCGTGAGGACAATGCTAGCAAATTCATCTCTAGTCAGAAATCTTGTACAGTCAGCTTGGCTGTATGCAATCCAATAAACTATTCTTACCCCACGATTTGACATTTGAGGAAGTAACGTGTCTTCTTCACAGGCACTTTCTCTGCACGCTGTGCGCCTCACTGTGACTGCCACAGTCAAGAGTACGTGCATCCTCTGCAAATTCACTGATTGAGTCTGATTCTATATCGTACTCTTTCCTTAACACTTTCCATTTCGCACTGGACAAAGGTCTTAAACAAACTGAACGCGATTTTCTTCGTTTAGCAAATGAGAAATTATATATGTCCGGACTTGAATAATAGTCATGCGATCGCACAATAATGTATTTATTCATTTATCTCCTTTGGTGCGTGTGTATATCTATATTTCGGAACAGAGAAAGCGTGTATATGACCTATCATATTCATCATGACATAATATACTGTTGGTTACTGTCTTTTTTTTAAAATAAATTTTCACCATCAGCTCCGAGAGATTTCAGTGGTCAACCAATTCCAAGTCCTTTCACACCAATAAAACTGTTTGTGAGGTGTATGTCAGTGAAATGATCCATGGAAACTTAAATCCTTATAATTTTACCTTCTAATAAATTGAATTGTTTAAGGGTTTTCTCAGGTAAGAAAAGACATCAGGTTAAAAACGGTATTAGTGTTCCTCTTAGTGACGTCCACATCTAATAAACTCGAGAAAAGTTTCCCCAAGTCTCGAATCAAGGTCAATACGCATGCTTATTAAATTCTACCGCCAAATTTAGCCAATAAAAAATTATTACGCGTGAACCTGACACAGATTACAAAACTAGGCAAAAAGATTGAGCAGCAGGGACTGTTTAACTAACTTTCAAATTTTGTTAAATTACAGAAACTTAAGGAATAACCTACTGCAAAATTTTCAAAAGGGCATTTTTTCTTCTCTGATAACCCTTCAGTACCTGTAAGTACTACATGGGGGGAATGTTCTATTCGGTTTTTTGTCAACGCAACTGCGTTGTTGTACGATATCCCCAGTGCTTTCCCGGTGGTCCAAGTGGATGTTGTTTGAATTTTCATTTCTCGAGGAAGTCGAGAACTTTGTTATTGCAATTTTAAGACTATTAAACTGCTTTCTCGCATACAGAGAACATGCACTTTGAGTCCTAGTCTATGGACTAAAGGGGGGTGACACTCGTTGTAATCATAGCTATGAGTAGCATCTAGTCTTTTAAAATCACCCTGTGTTGCCTGGAATTGGTAAATAAGACAATGGTGGGCGTATGAAAATGACGGTACCACGATATGATAAGTTGTCTAGTGGATGAAATGAACCCAACATCGGGACCGGAAACGCACAAGTTTTGCCTAGTATATTTTTGCTAAATCGTTCATGCCACATTATAAACTTAACACTAAAAGGGTTCACTGGATTTAATCACCAAGCCACGGGCAAGACCATTTCTAATAATACCTGGTAATAGACCTGAGCTCCCGATTCCCCTGTGGAGAATTAGTCAACAAAATACAAAATTGACACAGGAAACTGGAAATTGTTCCTTTAGGTATGTAGAATACGTCATTGGATAACGCCATTAAACTAAAACATATGTTTGATAGTTATGATCTGGACCGTGAGCTAATTGCAGAACCGTCAAAAATAACTTTTAATTCCAGCTCTTTAATTGACCTTTTTTTATCACGAATTAAACTCTAAAAATTACAGTTTGGCGTTGTCTAACTTGTAATTAGAGACGGTGCAATAATTTATTTGAAACACAAGGCCCGTTGAGAGCGTACAAAATTCGTCAACTTAAAAATTCCAATAAAGTAAATTTCCCTTCTAAGGATAATCGACCTCACCATAAAGGACGCCATGCTGGGGTAAGGCAAGAAAAGGGATGCCTTAAAATTTCTGGGTCGTAGTTGGCCCGCAAAGTTACCGTCTTTTACTTCGGAAAAAAAAATTGTATTAAATTTTGATGTTGAAAATTAGGTGACTTGTTGAAGTGAATACTGATGATGTATTATATAGAAGAAAAGATTCTTGCAGTTATGTATGCAACAGTCTGGTTGTGTAGATAACTGCGAGAATCTTACTTCTATAAAATCTTTCATCCGCAGAACTTATACATGCTTCACAATCGTAATCATAATCATAGTCCATCTTCACTTATTATTTATTGTTTGATGATGTTAGGGTTAATGCTCTAGGTTAAAGTAACCTATTTTTTTTCCATAGGGATTTGTCATCGAATAAAATTCAAAAACTGCCTAAGGAAATATTTTCAAATCTGACGTCGTTGAATGAGCTGTAAGCTGTTGGATATATTTTTGTTTGTCATCTTAACACCAACAAAGGTTTTTGAGTCATGTTAGTTGGGAGAGACATGAATGACAATAGCAAATTTGATTTCCTAAAAATCTTGGAACATGAGTAGGACGGAAAACTTATGAGACTATGTTCATTACGGTAAAATTTATTTTTCTATCAATCATTTTTGTTAGTAAGGCCGATATGTTTGGCAAGCATCGCACAGAATATTCCATTCGTGTGTGACATCCACAACAAGGAGTCTGGGTTCTACTCTAAACCGACGTATAAACAATACCCATTGTTCTACCAAAATCGTGATTGGCTCATTTCATACTTTCGGTATTAGTCTCCTGGTAAACTAAACGCGGTCGACCCCGAGTTTTTCAACATGGCGTCCCTCCACGAGGAACGGATCTACAAACGATTGCAAAGCTTTTGCACTACAGAGTGGAAACTTTTGCAATCGCCCGTGAAAAGAACATCAGCAAGAACAGATGTTTATGAAGCAAAGTATATTTTGGGCAAGAGGAAGCGAAAGGTTCGTCAATTTCCATTTTATGTTTTTCGTTTATCTTGCAATGCGCACCGCACGCTATTTTTTTTTTTTTTTTAACACTAGTAGCTACTAGTGAGCCTGGTATTCTTCAGCAATTATTATTTGTTTTTTGTTTTAGGGAGAATGAGGGTTTTTTTTCAAGTGGCGCGGCTGAGAAAGTTTAAGCTTTGAGTTACAAAATTTAATACTACTTTTTAAGCTGAACTGCAAGTAATATAAATAATAATTTATGTACAAAAAAGAATCACTTTAAAAGCCTTAAAAAAAACTTCAGAAAAATCGTTTTTTTTTTTTTTTAATTTTAAATTCTCTTTGGTTTCAGAAATTTTGAGTGTCCCACCTTGTCAGATGAGGAAGTGGAGAGGTTTTCCGAGATGCTTCTTAACATTGTTTAAGCTGAGCTCTGCCAGAATCTGTCCTCCAAGTTTACTGTTGATTTTCCAATTAGGGCATTTATATATTAATTATCTTTTTTCGGGGCCAAGGGGGAGCAGCATTCATGGGGCACATGGGCGCTGTGAAAGAGGAGTTTCTTTGAAGATTTCCTCCTGGGTGGGAAAGAGCATGGGTAAAATGCTTATGGGACAGAGCGGGAGCTTTTGTTTCCAATCCTTCTCTGTTCTTTCCAGCTCTACTCAGATATATTGTACTGATAGATCAAGGAGGCAGAGAAGAAGTTGGACACAAAGGCTTTCAGTATCCATCTGGAAACACATAGTTTAGCCTGCAGGTAGTCTAAACACTATGATTTGTGTAGTCTCCCTCGCAGCCGTTCTGTGTCTCGTCCTGCAATGCTCCTCCCCACAAACAGCTACTTGCATTTGAACCATATTCCTTTCCCGATTTTGACCAATCGCAGCTACAGTTGCATTTTCTGGAACTGCCTCGCATCAAATTATCTCTTGATGACTCGCCCAATCATAGCCTGCCTTTTATCGTCAGCTAATTTGATAAGAATCAGGTTAAAATGGGGTTGACATAGCTGTGTGACTCCCACTGTGCGTCCGTTGTGTTGATAAAAGCCTTTTAAGTTTTGCTTTTACAAGCATGTCTTAAAGGGATTTTCATTTTTTATAAGAGATTCTTCCCTTTTGGTCAAAAAGTGATGTGACCACTCTGCTTAATGGTGTTTGTCTTGTTTGTGAGGGGGACTTCTTAAATATAATAAATGAAGGTTTTTTTATTGATCATTCTGAGCAGTTAGGCGTTGATGTGCTAGCTGGGACATTTGATTAGGTGTATCAGCTTGGATAAACTACAAGATTTGAGGTAGCGCTAAATAAATGTTATCTGTGAAGATGCAGGATCGGTGTATTTCTATACTCGTTATTTCGCTTATGCTCTCGTATCTCGCTGCAGGAAGATTGCAGGATGTTTGTTATCACGGTTCATTGTTGTCTCTCGCTTGTCATTTTTGTTCCATTGTCATTTTTTCATGTGAAAACTTACATCATTCTTGCTGTGCTGATACATGATTGGCCCTTTCAATAGACCGCAAAAAACAATGGGAAAGGAATGTGGTTCGAATGTGAGCAGCCATTTGTGGGGAGGAGCGTTGCATGACAAGATGCAGAATGGCTGCGTGGGAGACTATGATTTGTGTTGGTCTGTTCAATTCAATGTAAAATGAAGAAAATTTACTGGTGTGGGTGTTTTTATTTCACTGGGTCCTATTTCTATGCTAAAATGTGTTAGAGGAGAGCCTAGAAAGTTTTATTTTATAGAATAAATATCAAGAGTTTTACACAACAATAAAGTACAAAGGTTTAGCTAGAGTTTATAGAGTTATTTTAAAACAGCAGTTTATCCACTTGAAGTACTCTGGCACTGTTGTTGGCATCAGGACATGAAGTGGGATCCATGGAAGTGCATGGAACTTTGTGACTGCTGCTTGCTTGCTTGTCTGCATTTGTTTCTCCTATTCTGTAGAATCTTTTCGCTATCTTATGGGAAGCTAACACTAAGTAATTAAGTGGAAATTGTGGGGTATTTTTTTTTTGCAGCATTGCTCTTTCCCCCTTCTTCCCAATGCTGATTATTTGCTTTTGTGTAACAGCACTTCTCCTTTGGCTTTTGTAGTAAATCTTCTTGTTGTTTTTCCACAGTCAGCAGGGATCCATAGGGACCCACATATTGATCTTGCGATGAAAATTTCTTCTCACAGTGTCATTCTTCTTTTCAATACTACCTGCATGTAGGAATAAAGACGGGGACAATTTGGGTTGGAATGTTCTTTTCTTCTTGACCGAGTGCCTTTGGAGCTAATTTAATTTTTTTTCAATAATAATTATTGTTACGTAATCAAAGAAATGGAGTATTACTTAAATTTGAAGCAATTACTTTGCGCTTTACAGGTAATTTGGTACCCGGCAATAAAATTATGCACTCGACAGTCATAACCTTAATCATCATTGCATTATGTATAGTTGTTCAATGATATTGTTTATAATGTGTATTATTTTTTCATTCTCAAAAATGTGATATATTGCAAATCCTGGCATCCTTAAGTGCAGTATAAACCTGTCACAAATACATCGTAATATGCTCCCAAAAATGACTGTGCATTTTTTTTGCAGATGTTAATGATGCCTAGATAGTTAGATAGTCAGCCTGGCACTCTTCAACTATGTATGACCTTATCATGGCTTCATTATCCTGAAGCTGAGTAAATTCATGATAAGCTTCATTTTGATACACCAAATCTGTTCAAAATGTAAATTTTTTTTTTTCACTTTTTCTTGCTCTTCATGCTTTAATTTACTGTATTTAGATCCATGGTTGTCTACACCTTGGACAGCATTTGTTATTGTAAGGGTATTTTCTGGTGGATCTTTGGTTTACAACACCTTTTTGTCCTAAAAAAACAGTGAAGGTGCAATTATAGTCAATTTTGTATTATGACAGGAATTGCAAGCTCAGTAAGAGTTTTGAGGCATTCTTAACTTTTGACTGTAATAAAGTCTATTGTTTGAAAAAAATCCTACCGTAACATGCTTTCTTTTTTTTATGCAGTATATACTGTTAACAGGAGCTTAAGAAATTACTGATTTAATTATGTGCATTTGTCTGAAGTAGTGAACAAGATTTCAAATGTGGCTTACCTGGACATAACTGAAGTTTATGAACCTTCTTGGTCTCTCTTTCCTGTATTTGCAAGGAGACGGGTACAAGACCATGTCTCTGCATACCATAGGACTGCAGCAGTTTTTTTCTCTGGGGTCAAAGCTACTCCAACTAATTGAATGGTCAGTGGATGGGGGTGGGGAGGAGTGGGGGAGGCCAAGAATGCCCTACCTCCCAGACGTCCAGGGTGGGTAACAGACTACGGTGCAGTGGGGCCGGGGATTGATTCCAGAGTGGAATGTGATACCATTATTTCTGTCTTTCCGGATAAGCCCCCTGCACCTATAGGGATAAAAAATTATGCCTGTCTTACACAACTTCCCTTATCTAACCCTTGTGGGTTGTAAAAGAACCATATACATCTATCTTAACAGTCTCTTGCAGTGACCATCCCTAGAGCTATCTATCTTGGGTTGTGGGGATGGGTAGGGAGGGTACCTTGTCTGGGACCGAGCCTAACCCCATTGGGCATGTCTGTGCCCAGTAAAGCTACTAGATTCCTCCTCCTTCCTGGCCATCAGTAGTGAATGCAGTTACATGCCTCTAAATCAGTGACCCTCTTTTTATAGATTACACCCTTAGCTGTGGTTTTCACATGTCATATCCTTACCCCTTCCCCACCTATATGTGTGTGTGGACTCCAATATGCAAATTAATTTCCCGCCATTTCTGAGTCCATCTGTTGCCTCTTATAATTTGCATATCCTGTGTTTTTGCTTCATCACTTCATTTAAAAGATTGAAAACTTCTGCAGCTTTTTCATCAAGCTTTTTTCCAGTTCGAAAATTTGCTGTTTAAGCATCTCTGTTTCCTAGAAATACTGCTGCATGTGGAAGTTCAGTAACTTCAGACTCGTCAACAGTGATTCTTCTTACAAATGAGGTGCATGTTGATTTTGTCTTTTTTGCATTTGCTTTTTTTGCAACCTTTGAATGAAGATGCCTTGTCTCCACTCCAAGCCTTGTGCCTATTATTTCTTCATTTTTGCTGATCTTATAGCCAATGGGCTTTAAAGATGAATTTAATGCTTCTAAACAACATAACGGATCTGCTTTTAGATCCTTCCAAACCCAGAATGCTTCTCCATCAATTTAAATTGTGTACATCCCTTCTATAGATGCCACTGGTGGTGGAATCACATTTACCAATAGTGGATTTACAATCACCAAAGTCAAATAAAAAATCACTATATTTGCCAAAGATAATTTTAAAAAGACAATCTTGTCTCAACGAATTTTAAGAAATAAATAGTTTTGGCAATGTTTGGACGTTAGATCGCGGATTTTTTGCAAAACACAGTGTCACTGTTTCTCTGAAACCTTTGACTTTCGCGGGAAAACGACTAAGAAACCAAGCCTGTTTATATAGCATAAAAGAGGGGAAACTGGTAACTAAACATAGTGTTACTATGGTAACTTACCCTGGATTTAAAAAATGGCGGACAAGATGCAATCGATCGAAGGGAAAAGCTGCGGTTGTTGAGGAAGGCGTTTCGCAGTATTTATCACATGCCGAATGGTGGAAACAGGGAAATTTCAAGACAGAAAAGATAGCTGTTAGAAGTAGGGATATTTTAGTCTTTTACTGTTTATATTAAACACACAGGTCGATCTTCATTTTGACCTTCCGCACTTTTTGTTCTGTGCCTTTGATTTGTATTTAGGTGATCGAGGAGTTCGTGTACTGCTATATTCCATACATTTTTAGCTCCGCACGGCGTAGTTTTTACCCTCGAAAAGATATTTGATCCGCTCTTAGTATCTCGGACCTTTTATCCTTACCAAGTTGTATACCGTGATCGATTTAATTTAAGCTTCCGCACTTTTTTATCAGATGCCCAGATCACGAGAAAAGATTGAGATTAATTGTTGTTTTTCGGTTGTGCTTTTAAATTTTCCTTCGAAAAGTCATGACCGTGATTAAATGGGGCCTTTTGGAGGGCCTGGCGCTAGTTTAAATGTTGACCCGTCGCCAGTTTCTGTGCGATGGATTATGTTTCAGATAGTAGCATCTCGTTATACTGAAAATAATACATTGTGAAAATAAGTTTCATGTTTTATTTGATAACAAGCATTGCAAGCTGAAATTTTCAAAAAAGCCTATTTTAGACTGTATGTTTGAGAAACGTTATTTTTCTTAAGATCAGAGAACACGGGGGAAGAAGGGTAGAAGGGGGGAGGAATGCAGCCAACGGGAACTTTGAATATTTACCATGCCCTAATTATATCTTTACGCAACTATAAAAGCTTTGAAAATGAGACTTGGGGGATAGATAGTACGTCCAAAGATGTTTCCTTTGAGGCCCTCATCGAGAGGCAATGATGTCATATGACATGATAATTAAGTCATTATTACCAAATGGATGCCATCTTGGATCTGCCATCTTGAACTCCTGGACTTCCGCAAAACTTCAGAAAACCACCGATAGGAAACTAAAAGTATTCAAAACCAATAAGGGAACATTAATATAACATAAAATTACAGTAAGGGATTTTGTGAAAAAAAAAAACTGTCTGTCAAATACTGGTCGCCTTGGTAACATAAAAGTCAATAAACCAACCGCATCAATTGTTTTCCAGATAAATTTCTTGAAAAGTCCGGAAGTGTCATGGTGTTTGCGCAAAAATCAAAATGTTACCCATGTTCAAAGTCACTACGGGCATAATTCTGTCCCCTCCCCCACCCCCGATCTAGATACAGTTAAATACAATATGCTTGTTTTTGTTTTTTTTTTTTTTTTTTCTTTTTTTCTAAAAGTTAACTAAAAACTAATATCAAAACCTACATTTAGACTGATTTGCCAATATTTATAATTTGTGCTCTTTTATTTTTACTGATAATATCTCCGAAATTTCATTGCCAATGATCTTAAAAGACATCTGAGTGAGAAGACGCCTTTTCCGGCTTTTATTTCACTCGCCGCGAAAAGAGCATCTGCTAAACGGAGCTCAGGATGCGTCAGGATGCTGTGACGTCAGTATCTCTCAACCAAACACAATTCAGCTACTATTTTCGGAAAGCTAACACACGTGATTGAAAAAAAAAGCTTGAAAAGGCAGCTGTTCTCGCAGGTTTTTTTTTTTTAGACCGTTTTATTTATTTATTTTTTTTTTTTGCGGTGGTTCCCTTAACAAATGGAAGCATACTTCCTTTCAACTCAAATATTACAACTAGACTACTGTGTACCCCAAAATATCAGAAATTCGTATTCACTGGAAATTACTAATAAAGTGTTTTGTTGCAGGATTTTGAAAAAAAATAAAATCCGTAACCTGTCTCAGGGATTATTTTCCAAGCTATCGAAGTTGAAAAAGCTGTACGTATAATTCAATGTATTTTGTTTCCATTTTGCTTCGGTATCGAAGGTTGTTTTCTCTTTCTTTCATAATGTGCTATGTCCTCATTTGGTGTTTACGAGATAGGATCGGACAGTCATGTTGCACCGTAACGAAGATAATCAGGTCCTAGCACTATTACCTCGAGCTAAATGTTATCGTTTTTGGTCAGACGTAAATCGTGTCATCAACTTTAATTGGGTTTAGTTTAAATTTAGTCTTGTTAGCAGTCTTCTGATTTGCTAAACATGGTTTTAACATAACAGAGTAACTCTGGAAAAGTAGAATTTGATTGGACTTATGAGGAATTTTCCCTATACTGCTTTTACCTTTATGTTAAGTGCCAACTGAAAAAAAAAATTCTCTAGTTTTCTAGGTATAAGCTGTCAACTTCAAAGTCCTATATTATTTTTAAGAAGTTAAGTTAGTGAGCACTACTTCTTCCATGTTTATTCTTTACGTTCTTTTTTGTCCATCTGTCGAGGATTTTAACAATTAATAGTTACTACCTTGCCTTATACGCAAAATAAATTGTAGAATGGCATCTTAGTTTACGAATGCTAGTTAATCCCCTCTTGAGGTGATTCAAAAGGGATGAACAAGGCGTCGGCATTTATGAGATGTGGATCCTATGTCGGGAAGTTGGCTGTGCACGACAGAACTATATGATATTACATGATGCGCACAAGTCTATTATCACTAAAACAGCGATCCCGTAAATTGTGAGACGGAAGGTATGAGCGCTTTCTTGGAGAGCAAAGATATATTTATCCGTTTGTAGACATCTTCACTGTCTAAGTCGAAGTCGCAACGATTAAAGAGTGTGTTCATTTTAACGTACATAGTTTCTACAACGAGTTTTCTTAGGAAGCTTAAGCAGCGAGGACGAAAACGGCCGCAACGAAAACGTCACCTGCAAATATAACTTTATTTCATTTGTGCTACTTCGCGATTATTGCAACTCGCTCAACTTCTGAAGAAACTGCGAACTATTCAGGAACCAAATTGGTAGGAGCGGCGTTCAAGTGAAGAAAGAAAATGAAAAATTCACTGTCGTGTGCTCACGTTTTCAAAAATTAAAATTTTGTCATTTCAGTTGTTGTTTTGTAGAGAACAGGGAAGAAATGTACCAAAATGTAAAACGCAGTAGGAGAGTGATTGTTTCATCTCATAAAACATATTCTTTTGTGGTGTTGTCGATGTCGTCGCGTCGTCGTCGTTGCTTAAGCTCCCCATTATTGGGTTGACGTCCACGTTGTGAATTAACATGAGCTTCCTCACTTAAAGCGGGTTTTTGGTATGGCGCACAGACGCCAAATGTCCAATGCATCCTGCAGCCTTCCGTCCTTCAGAGAGTTCCGTTTTCTTGTCAGCTTATCCCGATTCTGTCATTGTCGTATGCGCTTAGTCAGAATCTTTTGTCGCTGGTTCAGTCTGGGCCTTCTTTCTTAGATGAAATTGTAGACACATGTACAGTTTAAACGGCAAATTGATTATCCTTGGCGATGTGTCGCGATCGACTTTACCAAGCTTCCATTGCTTGAACAATATCAAACGCATCATCTAGGGTCAAATCCCCTTCTGCAAGGAGTTTCGTTTGCAGGATCTTAACCAAACAATGATCAATGAGTTGATCGCAGATAAAAACTATCGACGCTGTCATCGAGAAATTCAGAAAAAGCTGACGTAAGCTGACGTAAGCATACGACGAATTGTGCTACACTCTCGCCTTCCTTCTGTATCTTCTGTGAAAATTTGTGACGATTGTACGAAGAGTATTGAGTTTCTCCACGGCCTGTTTTGTGAAGGTCTTTCAGTGTCGGTAAGCCTGTAAAAGATGTCTTGAACATCGTATCCTGCGATATGAAGAACTAACTGAAGATTTTGCTAGTCGATTTTGCAACTAGTAGCATCGGGAAAGAGATTGAAGCTTTTGAGACATTTTCGCCGGAATCGGAGTTATCTGAATCGGTACGGCAATGGTGTGTTCCCTCGAACATGGTCACCCCCCCCCCCCCCCAAAAAAAAAAAAATGCTTTTCTCAACAATTTATTACTACCAAGAAGCTGTTTCCAGCTTATACTCGGGCCATATTTGACTGTGTGGTGCGTAAAGCCTACAATCTTTTAACAGTGATAACCTCCACCATCGCCAATTCCCCCAAATACTCGAGCAAGCTCTCTTGGGGGTGGATCCTCTTTCCCCCTCCCGTCCCCCATCCCCAAGAGAGCTTGCTCGCAGGCTACCAAATAGATAGATACAGAGATATAGTGAGGCAATAAGTAACCACCAGGTAGAATTGCATATCTTGCAGTCAGAATGAAATACAGGGGAAAACGACATTTGTCATACGAATGCTTTTTATAATTCCCGGGCTTTAATCCTTACGTTTTCACCTTTAGTTTAGAGACAGAAATCATTTGTACGGTCCTAATGTGTATGCGAGGCCGGGTCAATGACGGATCGTAATTTTCGTTATGAGCTAGACCCCAGGGGTGCTCCCTTATGTGACCTTAACGGGGACGTGCGGTCCGATAGGTTATGGTTTTCAGGGTGTCTTGTCTTTAACGGGGTATCTATTTCATCACTTTCTGTCTTAAACAGGGTATCCCTACATGACCTAATGGCTTAAACAGATTGTGATTGCCAAGCATTAAAATACAGTAAGAAACTAATGAATTCTTATTTCATTCTAGTCTTAAACAGGGTGTGATTTCCGGTTAAATGTCTTAGAAAGAGCCTGAAAATTTTGAATTCTGTCTTAAACGGGAAAGGGAAATCGGATAATTGTGTTTTAAACAGGGTCAAGGTTTGATCGCCTGGGCCGCACCTCCCCACCCAAGCATCTGTTGAGTACCCCCCGCGTTTCTTCTCTTCCAAATCTCTTAACTACATACGTGATTTAAAAGTAAATAGAACGTAGAATTCAATGACTGAAGGAATTTTGTACTCACTGCGATAAAAATATTGAAATTCTTGCCGGAGGATCTGATGTTTATACTCGTCTGTTCAACCGCGGCTTTCAATGTTTCGACAGCTATTAAAATGTAACACTCTTGCACGAAAAAAGATTTGTTTCTCGCGTTTCTTCGAACGAATCTCTTAACTACGTGCGTAATTAGAAAGCTAATGGAATGTAGATTTCAATGACTAAAGGGATTTTGAACTCACTGAGATAAAAATATCAAAATTCTTGCTGGAGGTTGTGATGTTTATACTCGTCTGTTCAATCGCCGCTTTCAATGTTTTGACAGCTAAATGTAATAGTCTTGCATGAAAAAAAGATTTGTTATCGCGTTTCTTCCAACGAATCTCTTAACTATATACGTGATTAGAAAGTAAATAAAACGTAGATTTCAATGACTGTAGGGATTTTGTACTCACTGCGATAAAAGAATCGAAATTCGTGACTGGGTTGAGATGTATGTATTTGTCTGTTCAATCACGGCTTTCAATTTTCGCCAGCTAATTGCATTGTAATATTCTTGCATCATTTCCGCACAGCTGGGCTCTAAAACAAATCATGCCGGAGCGATTCTTTTCCAATCTGCGTTGTCAAAATATAACCACTTTAAACTTGCATTCGTCCGCAAAACATATGCAGGCAACGCTTTCTGTACGCATGTTCCGCCATTTTGTTTTTAGATCAATTCGCGAAAGACGCGTAGCTTTGCGTGGGTATCGCCCTAGCTGTCAACATGGGTAAAATTCAGGATATATGATTGGCTATCACCTAATCCTCTTGGGGCACTGGATCTCGCGGGAGATCTAAAAATAACTTCAGAGGGATTACGTAGGGAATAGGGCCTATAAGGGGGATTACCTCTCTTACCTTCATCCTCTCTTGTATACAGCTATTTCAATTAACGTTGTCGGATTAAAAAAGCTAAAAGACAAGACGCAATGTTTTGTGAGATTATTTTTTTATGAATAATTTCATCAAAATCATCCCTGCACGTGCAGGTCATTGTACTGCTAATTACAACCTACTGTTTTCTCCAGGCATGACTGATTTTGATGAATTTATTCATAAAAATCCCACGTAAACTTTCGGTCTTGTCTTTTAGCTTTATGCTTTGAACCGACAACGTTAATTGAAATAGCTGTATAACTAAAGGAAACATGGTTCAAGTGATCAAAAGTGGTATGCAAAGAGGGAGGAAGTCAATGACTACCGAAGTGGTTGTCAAAGATTACACAAAATGTGCTGTCGCTTATACCCTTTTTTTTTTTTTCTGGAGAGCCTTAATAGGCAAACAGATTAAATCACCAAGCCACGGTCAAGACCATTTTTAAAAATACCTGGTAATAGACCTGAGCTCCCGATTCCTCTGTAAAGAATTAGTCAACAAAATACAAAATTGACACGGTGAACTGGAAATTATTCCTTTAGGTATGTCGAATACGTCATTGGTTAACCCCATTAAACTAAAACATATGCTTCATATTTTTGATCTGGACCAGCTAATTGCAAAACCGACAAAAATAACTATTAACTCCAACTATTTAATTGACCTTTGTATCACGAATTCACCTCTAAAATTTACAATTTTTGGCGTTGACTAACTTATAATTAGGGACCGTAAAAAAATTTACTGATTTAAAACACAAGGCCCATTGAGATCGTACAAAATGCGTCAACTGAAAAATTCCAATAAAGTAAATTTCCTTCTTGGGATTAACGGCCTCACTATAAAGGATGCCACATTGGGGGAAAGGCAAGAAAAGGGATGCCTTAAAATTTCTGGGTCGTAGTTGGTCCTTAAAGTTACCGTCTGTTACTTCGGAAAAAAAAATTGTATTAAATTTTGATGTTGAAAATTAGGTGACTTGTTGAAGTGAATACTAATGATGTATTATATAGAAGAAAAGATTCTTGCAGTTATGTATGCAACAGTCTGGTTGTGTAGATAACTGCGAAAATCTTACTTCTATAAAATCTTTCATCCGCAGAACTTATACATGCTTCACAATCGTAATCATAATCATAATCCATCTTCACTTATTATTTATTGTTTGATGATGTTAGTGTTAATGCTCTAGGTTAAAGTAACCTATTTTTTTTCCATAGGGATTTGTCATCGAATAAAATTCAAAAACTGCCTAAGGAAATATTTTCTAATCTGACGTCGTTGAATGAGCTGTAAGCTGTTGGATATATTTTTGTTTGTCATCTTCACACCAATAAAGGTTTTTGAGTCATGTTAGTTGGGAGAGACATGAATGACAATAGCAAATTTGATTTCCTGAAAATCTTGGAATATGAGTAGGAAGGAAAACTTATGAGACTATGTTCATTACGGTGAAATTTATTTTTCTATCAATCAGTTTTGTTAGTAAGGCCGATATGTTTGGCAAGATTATGTTTCAGATAGTAGCATTTCGTTATATTGAAAATAATACATTGTGAAAATAAGTTGTCTTTCATGTATTATTTGATAACAAGCATTGCAAGCTGAAATTTTCAAAAAAGCCTATTTTAGACTGTATATCAGAGAAACGTTATTTTTCTTAAGATCAGAGAACACGGGAGAAGAAGGGTAGAAAGGGGGAGGAATGCAGCTAGCGGGAATTTTGAATATTTACCATGCCCTAATTATATCTTTACGCAACTATAAAAGCTTTGAAAATGAGACTTGGAGGATAGATAGTACGTCCAAAGATGTTTCCTTTGAGGCCCTCATCGAGAGGCGATGACGTCATATGACATGATAATTAAGTCATTATTACCAAATGGATGCCATCTTGGATCTGCCATCTTGAATTCCTGGACTTCTGCAAAACTTCAGAAAACCACCGCTATGGAACTGAAAGTATTCAAACCCAATAAGGGAACATTAATATAAGCAAAAAAACACAAAAATTACAGTAAGGGATTTTATGAAAAAAACTGTCTGTCAAATCTTGGTCGCCTTGGTAACATAAAAGTCAATAAACTGACCGACCGACCGACCGCATCAATTGTTTTCCAGATAAATTCCCTAAAAAGTCAGGAAGTGTCATGGTGTTTGCGCAAAAATCAAAATGCTACCCATGTTCAAAGTCACCATGGGCATAATTCTCTCCCCTCCCCAACCCCCGGTCTAGATACATTAAAATATAACCTTTTTTTTTTTTTTTTTTTTCTAAAAGTTAACTAAAAACTAACCTCAAAACCCACGCTCTCGCAGGCATTTTTTTTAATCTGTTGAGGGGAGTTGTGCCCTTAACGAATGGAAGCACCGATTCTCCCTTTTCCCCAATAACACAAATATTACAACTAAACGACTGTATCAAAAAATACCAAAAATGCCCGGAAATTACTATGTATTTTGTTGCAGGCATTTGAGTGGAAATGAAATCCGTAACCTACCTCAGGGATTATTTTCCAAGCTATCGGAGTTGAAAGAGCTGTACCTATAATTCAATGTATTTTGTTTCCATTTTGCTTCGGTATCGAAGGTTGTTTTTTCTTTCTTTCATAATGTACCATATCCTCATTTGGTATATAGGAGCTAGGACCGGCAGTCATGTTGCACGGTAACGAAGATAGTCAGGTCCTAGCACTATTACCTCGAGCCAAATGTTATCGTTTTAGGTCAGACGTTATTCGTGTCATTAATTGAATTGTGTTTAAAGCAGATTATGAAGATCTTATAAGATATTTCCATAAGTAGCTAGTGTAAATTTAATCTTGTTAGCAGTCTTCTGATTTGCTATGCATGGTGTTAACCTAACAGAATAGTACTGAAAAGGTGCAACCAATACTATTTTATCCAAAATTTGATTAGGCTTATGAAGAATTTTCCCTTTACTCTTTTTGTCTTTATGTTAAGTGCCAACTGAACTAAAACGTTCCCTAGTTTTCCAGGTATAAGCTGTCAACTTTAAAGTCATAAATTATTTTAAGAAGTTAAGTTAGTGAGCACCACTTCTTCCATGCTTATTCTTTAGGTTCGTTTTGTCCATCTGTCGTAGATTTTAACAATTAATAGTTACTACCTTGCCTTATACGCAAAATAAATTGTAGAATGGCATCTTAGTTTACGAATGCTAGTCAATCCCCTCTTGAGGTGATTCAGAAGGGATGATCAAGGCGTCGGCATTTATGAAATGTGGATCCTATGTCGGGAAGTTGGCTGTGCACGACAGAACTATATGATATTACATGATGCGCACAAGTCTATTATCACTAAAACAGCGATCCCGTAAATTGTGAGACGGAAGGTATGAGCGCTTTCTGGGGGAGCAAAGATATATTTATCCGTTTGTAGACATCTTCACTGTCTAAGTCGAAGTCGCAACGATTATAGAGTGTGTTCATTATAACGTACATAGTTTCTACAAGGATTTTTCTTTGGAAGCTTAGGCAGCGAGGACGAAAACGGCCGCAACGAAAACGTCACCTGCAAATATAACTTTATTTCATTTGTGCTACTTCGCGATTATTGCAACTCGCTCAACTTCTGAAGAAACGGCGAACTATTCAGGAACCAAATTGGTAGGAGCGGCGTTCAAGTGAAGAAAGAAAATGAAAAATTCACTGTCGTGTGCTCACGTTTTCAAAAATTAAAATTTTGTCATTTCAGTTGTTGTTTTGTAGAGAACAGGGAAGAAATGTACCAAAATGCAAAACGCAGTAGGAGAGTGATTGTTTCATCTCAACATATTCTTTTGTGGTGTTGTCGATGTCGTCGCGTCGTCGTCGTTGCTTAAGCTCCCTATTATTGGGTTGACGTCCACGTTGTGAATTAACATGAGCAAGGCTCCTGCAGCCTTTCGTCCTTTAGAGAGTTCCGTTTTCTTGTCAGTTTATCCCGATTCTGTCATTGTTGTGTGCGCTTAGTCAGAATCTTTTGTCGCTGGTTCTGGGCCTTCTTTCTTAGATGAAATTGTAGACACATGTACAGTTTAAACGGCAAATTGATTATCCTTGGCGATGTGTCGCGATCGACTTTCCCAAGCTTCCATTGCTTGAACAATATCAAACGCATCATCTAGGGTCAAATCCCCTTCTGCAAGTAGCTTCGTTTGCAGGATCTTAACCAAACAATGATCAATGAGTTGATCGCAGATAAAAACTATCGATGCTGTCATCGAGAATGTCAGAAAAAGCTGACGTAAGCTGACGTAAGCGTGCGACGAATTGTGCTACACTCTCGCCTTTCTTCTGTTTCTTCTGTGGAAATTTGTGACGATTGTACGGAGAGTATTGAGTTTCTCTACGGCCTGTTTTGTGAAGGTCTTTCAGTGTCGGTAAGCCTGTAAAAGATGTCTTGAAAATCTTATCCTGCGATATGAAGAACTAACTGAAGATTTTGGTAGTCGATTTTGCAACTAGTAGCATCGGGAAAGAGATTAAAGCTTTTGAGACATTTTCGCCGGAATCGGAGTTATCTGAATCGGTACGGCAATGGTGTGTTCCGTCGAACATGGTCATCCCCAAAAAAAGCTTTTCTCAACAATTTATTACTAACAAGAAGCTGTTTCCAGCTTATACTCGGGTCATTTTTGACTGTGTGGTGCGTAAAGCCTACAATCTTTTAACAGTGATAACCTCCACCATTGCCAATTCCCCCAAATACTCGAGCAAGCTCTCTTGGGGGTGGATCCTCTTTCCCCTCCCGCCCCCCACCCCCAAGAGAGCTTGCTCGCTGGCTACCAAATAGATAGATACAGAGATATAGTGAGGCAATAAGTAACCACCAGGTAGAATTGCATTTCTTGCAGTCAGAATGAAATACAGGGGAAAACGACATTTGTCATACGAATGCTTTTTATAATTCCCGGGCTTTAATCCTTACGTTTTCACCTTTCGTTTAGACACAGAAACCATTTGTACGGTCCTAATGTGTATGTGAGGCCGGGTCAATGACGGATCGTACTTTTCGGTATGATCTAGACCCCAGGGGTGCTCCCTTATGTGACCTTAACGGGGACGTGCGGCCCGATAGGTTATGGTTTTCAGGGTGTTTTGTCTTGAACGGGGTATCTATTTCATCACTTTCTGTCTTAAACAGGGTATCCCTACATGACCTAATGGCTTAAACAGATTGTGATTGCCAATGCATTAAAATACAGTAAGAAACCAGTGAATTCTTATTTCATTCTAGTCTTAAACAGGGTGTGATTTTCGGTTAAATGTCTTAGAAAGAGCCTGAAGATTTTGAATTCTGTCTTAAACGGGAAAGGGAATTCGGAGAATTTTGTCTTAAACAGGGTCAAGGTTTGATCGCCCGGGCCGCACCTCCCCACCCAAGCATCTGTTGAGTGCCCCCCCCCCCCCCCCCGGATCTAGAGTAACGTTACGCATCACGCGTACGTTTATATCCTTGTACGTTTTTGAAATTCACAGGAAAGCATTTGTTATTCACCTTTCATTTGAAGACAGAAACCGTTTCTACATTGATTGTTTTTTTCTATAGTAAACGTGAGACATCTTTATCTATCTTGGCCCGCGAGGTCATAGCCTGATTTAGTTGCCAAATTTTCGGTTAAACAAAACTAACCTAGGGACACTCAGGTTAGCCTGAAAAACACTCCAGTTAGCCTAAATAGCACTTTGGTTAGCTTAAATAGCTCCCTGGTTAGCTTAACGGTTAGCAGTTAATGTTGGGGTTGTTTATGCCTTGTATGCCTCGCATGTTTTGTTCATGCCTCGCACGTCTGGCTCGCATATTGTTAACACTCCTCAAAAGCTTTGCCTAGTATATTATTGCTAAATCGTTCATGTCACACCATTAACTTAAGACTAAAAGAGATCGCTGGGCAAAAGCTACACGCATGCTTTAGCACCGAAAAAGGAATCAGATGAAGACAACGGAGCCATTGCTTTTGATATGGAAACAAAGTACCCTCGATTCTCCCAACTGCTAAGCAAACTCCTCAGTTGGCAATTAAGTTGGGGTTGTTTGTCTATTGTCTTTGACCTAGCTTTGATTACCAGTTACTGTTCTGGGATGACCCCACGCTCACCTCCGAAAAGACTCTTTCCTCGGGGAGGAAAGCCGGACCCGAGGGAGCGGCGATAATCGAGCTTATCTTCGACCGAGCCTGTTTGTTATTTTTCCTTTTGTTAGATTTTCTAGAGATAAGAAAATAATTTATTAATCGCATCCTATAGTTGCTTAACAATTAAAAACTATCTAATAGAGAGAAATGTGGGGCAATTTTGGATTACCTTTGCTTATTGCAAATAAACGTCTTTTTCTTACTCACTAGGTAAAAAATTGCGTAGTATAATAATATTAAACACAGACTACAACATTTGAACAACGCAGTTTTGAGTAACAAGCATAGTATATAACTAAAAGGAACCTGGTTCAAGTAATCAAAAAGCTGTACGGCTAAAAGTAGCGTGCAAAGAGGGATGAAGTCAATGACTACCGAAGTGGCTGACGAAGATTGCTCGAAATGTGCTGTCGCTTATACCTTTTTTTGGAGAGCCTTAATAGAGAAACGGATTTAATCACCAAGCCACGGTCAAGACTATTTCTAATAATACCTGTTAATAGACCTGAGCTCCCGATTCCCCTGTGGAGAAGTACTCCACAAAATAGAAAATTGACCAAGTAAACTGGAAATTATTCCTCTAGGTATGTCGAATGCGTCATGGGCTAACGCCATTAAACTAAAACATATGCTTGATATTTATGATCTGGACCGTGAGCTAATTGCAGAACCGACAAAAATAACTCTTAATTCGAGCGCTTTAATTTACCTTTGTTTCACGAATTCAACTCTAAAAGTTATAAAGTTTGGCGTTGTCTAACTTGTAATTAGGGACCGTGCTTAGTTTATTTGGAACACAAGGCCCTTTGAGAGCGTACAAAACGCGTCAACTGAAAAATTCCAATAAAGTAAATTTCCTTATAGGGATAAACGACCTCTCCATAAAGGACGCCATGTTGGGGGGATTAAAAGGGATGCCTTAAAATTGCTGGGTCGTAGTTGATCCGCAAAGTTACCGTCTTTTGGTTCGGCCAAAAATTGTATTAAATTTTGATGTTGAAAATTAGGGGACTTGTTGAAGTGAATACTAATGATGTATTATATACAAGAAAGATTATTGTAGTTATGTATGCAACAGTCTGGTTGTGTAGATAACTGCGAGAATCTTTCTTCTATCAATCTTTCATCCGCAGAACTTATACATGGTTCACAATCATAATCATAGTCATAATCCATTTTCACTTATGATGCATTGTTTGATGATGTTAGGGTTAAAGCTTTAGGTTAAAGTGACCTATTTGTTTTTCCATAGGGATTTGTCATCGAATAAAATTCAAAAACTGCCTAAGGAGATCTTTGCAAATCTAACGTCGTTGATGTTTCTGTAAGCTGTTGGATATATTTTTGTTTGTTACCATTTGAGTTTTTTTTAGTCATGTTAGTTGGGAGAGACATAAAAAGCAATAGCAAATTTCATTTGCTGAAAATCTTGAAACATGAGTAGGACGGAAAGTTTATGAGACAGTGATCATTACTGCAAAAATTGTTTTTTTTATCAATCAATTTTGTTAGTGAGTCCGATGTGTTTTGGAAAGATTTTGTTTCAGATAATAGTTACTCGTTATACTGAAAATAATACAGTGTGAAAATAAGTTGTCTTTCATGTATTATCTGTTATAATCCATCAAATATTTTCGCTCGCGCGCGATTGGTCTAAACGCATCACGTGACCGAATATACCCCAGCTAAAACTGGGGAATATCCGAGGATATTCCCCAAGTGATATTCCCCAATTTCAAAAACTTCACGTTTGCAATTAAAATGAATGTCAAGATGGGGGAACGGTTTGCTTTTGTGACAGAAAAAGAGATAAACCTGCTGGTCGATAAACCAGTACCAGAAAACAACATACGCTCTAAAAGTTTTTGACGGTAAGCTGTTCGTAAACGAAATGTTCAAATACTCAAGCTCGTATTTGCGACATTTTCTCTTGGTTTGAACTCTGTTTTACAGTCCTTGAATTAAAAATGTGGTAAAACTGAAAATTATGAAAGGCGAAAAGTTTTAGCCCATCTCATTTAAGAGTATTTATGGTTTTCTTTCAGTCTGGCGAAATGAAAAAGCCATCAACAAGCTATTAAACGAGTTTAATTAATAAGCTCGAAGCTCGCTCACACGACGGCAAAATGTAGTTGTAATTCAATGAGAGCAATTCGTGCTGGCCTGGATATAAGGAATTCAAATAACGAAAACATAAATTTCAGTACCATTACTGACAGAGTTCAAGCCGGTAAATGATGCTATCAATGCTCACCTGGTCGAGATCGCTCGTGAGCATAAAATCTCGTCCACGAAACAAAAACCAGCCATGATACCCCGAGATGTCGAAATTCTCTACGAAGAGAAGCAGCTTGTCCTACTCTCGAGCAACAAGTTTAATCCTCAGTGATTGTGAACGACTTCGTTGCTGGCTCCATTCAATGTCAAGTTAGCAAAGAAAGCACTTTGATGGAATCCAGCAAAAACAACCGGTAGCGTCGTATTCGACTGCAGGTTCAGCTTCGATTTCTTCACAGGTCTTTTTCGGCTAGCAAATTCCACAATTGTATTTTCGATATAAAGTGCTGCTCCGCTTTCGACCTGAAGCGAAATCTGACGTGGAGATTTTGGAAGCCAACTGACAAACTTTGACGTGATTGACATATGACAGAATGGCAGATCCTGCCGATTCCCGCATGTTGCGAAAAATATTCTAAGGATAATAAACACAATAGCCTCCATTTGACTTTAAAAATATGCTCAGATATTTGTCCTTGGACATTATCTGCTCCTCGAAGCTCACAGTTTTCCTCGAGCTTCGCTCTCAGAAAACTGTTCGCTTCTCGGAACAGATAATGTCCGCGGACAAATACCTGAGCATATTTTCGCGCCAAATGGAGGCTATTGTTTATATATCAAGCATTGCAAGCTAAAATTTTCGAAAAAGCCTATTTTAGACTGTATGTCAGAAAAACGTTATTTTTCTTAAGATCAAAGAACACGGGGGAAGAAGGGGAGAAGGGAGGAGGAATACGGCCAACGGAGACTTTGAATATTTACCATGCCCCAATTATATCTTTACGCAACTATAAAAGCTTTGAAAATGAGACTTGGAGGATAGATAATACGTCCAAAGATGTTTCCTTTGAGGCCTTCATTGAAAGGCGATGGCGTCATATGGCATGATAATAAAGTCATGATTTCCAAATGGATGCCATCTTGGATCTGCCATCTTGAAATCCTGGACTTCCGCAAAAGTTCAGAAAAACACCAAATGAAACTGAAAGTATTCAAAACCAGTAAGGGAACATTAATCTAAGCGGAAAAAAAAAAAAAAAAAAAAAAAAAAAAGACAAAGAATTACAGTGAGGGATTTTATGAAAAAAACTGCCTGTCAAATATTGGTCGCCTTGGTAACATAAAAGTCAATAAACTGACCGACCAACCGCATCAATTGTTTTCCATATAAATTCCCTAAAAAGTCAGGAAGTGTCATGGTGTTTGCGCAAAAATCAAACTGCTACCCATGTTCAAAGTCGCCACGGGCATAATTCTCTCTCCTCCCCAACTCCCGGTCTAGATGCATTTAAATATAACTTTTTTTTTCTAAAAGTTAACTAGAAACTAACATCAAAACCCACGCTCTCGCAGGCATTTTTTTTTTAATTTGTTGAGGGGAGTTGTGCCCTTTACGAATGGAAGCACCGATTCTCCCTTTTCCCCAATAACGCAAATATTACAACTAAACTACTGTATCAAAAAATACCAAAAATTCCCGGAAATTACTAAGTATTTTGTGCAGGCTTTTGAGTGGAAATAAAATCCGTAACCTACCTCAGGGATTATTTTCCAAGCTATCGGAGTTGAAAGGGCTGTACGTATAATTCAATGTATTTTATTTTCATTTTGCTTTGTTATCGAAGGTTGTTTTTTCTTTCTTTTGTTATGTACCATATCCTCATTTGGTATATAGGAGCTAGGACCGGCGGTTAACGAAGATAATCAGGTCCTAGCACTATTACCTCGAGTCAATTGTTATCGTTTTTGGTCAGACGTAAATCGTGTCATTATTTAAATTGTGTTTAAAGCAGATTATGAAGATCTTATAAGATATCTCCATGAGTAGCTAGTGTAAAATTAATCTTGTTAGAAGTCTTCTAATTTGCTATGCATGGTTTTAACATAACAGAATAGTACTGAAAAGGTGCAACCGATACTATTTTATCCAAAATTCGATTAGGGTTATGAAGAATTTTCCCTTTACTCTTTTTGTCTTTATGTTAAGTGCCAACTGAACTAAAACGTTCCTAGTTTTCAAGGTATAAGCTGTCAACTTTAAAGTCATAAATTATTTTAATATGTTAAGTTAGTGAGCACCACTTCTTCCATGCTTATTCTTTAGGTTCGTTTTGTCCATCTGTCGTAGATTTTAACAATTAATAGTTACTACCTTGCCTTATACCCAAAATAAATTGAAGAAAATGGTTGAGAGATTTTATTATTAGAGAGATTAAGAATCGCGTTTACGGCAAACGGCAAACGTGAGATTTGCGTTGATGTTTTCTTAAAAAAAGGCAAAAAATTACTACATTGATAAGAATAGTGCAAAAAGGTTCTAGCCTTTCCGTTCATGCTAATGCAAAACTACTTAATTTTACTAAGAAACTTAAAACAGCGAGGGGCGAATGAAGGATAAACATGATCACGTGGTAATTTCTGCCGTTTGCCATTCGCCGTAAACGTAATTCTTAATCTTTCTGTTAACAAGGCGTCCTTACGTGTGGCAGGTGTGTGGGATACTTAACCCTATCGAGTTTTGAACGGAAGAGGGGAGAAGTTACTCTGTTCAGTCGGATATTAAACGTTCACAACTTTTAAACATGTGAGCAAGCTCCAACAGACACGTTCTTTTTTTTAAGAAATTTATATGGTAGCAATTGGGGATGGTAAGTAAATGTTAATTTAATATTTTGTTAGTACCAAGACCAGACTTAGTACTGAAAATATTTACTTTTTCAAAGCACAAAATAATGTAAAAAAACGGTAAAACAAAGCGTTTTTATTGTACCTTTAATCGGTTAAGGTAGCCAGTTTACTTTTCTCGTATTACTGCTCATCACTTCATGGCTGACTTAAGTGGCTTTTAAAAGCTTTGCGAAGCCCCGAGATCCAAAATTCCCGTCGTATCAAAAACTTTAGTTCATTTTATTTACTTTTTTGGTAATTTAACTAATCCACCCTTTTACACTGAAGAGATATCTTATTGTGTTCAATAAAATCTTTATGTTTTCCCTTTATTTTCTCAATATTCATTTTAACTTCCTTTAGAATCGTTCTCTGCAACTTTCCCTTGCTTTCCTTTTAAGTTTACGTGTCAACATCGTTGTAAAATGTGTAATCTTTCAAAGTTTCCCTCAGGAAAGTGAAACTCAACTTTTCTATGTTAAAGCTAAACTAAGGTACGTTTGAAATATTATAAAACAGTAAATTGTTAAACAGAACGGCAGACTTTAATGTCATATCACTGAATAGTAACCTCTTTGACACAGCTTTTAAACTTTGGTCCTGTAAAAAGATGACGGATGACAGAAGGTTTCATGTCTTCTTCCTCTTCTTGTTCTTGTTCTTGTTCTTCTTCTTTTTCTTCTTGTTCTTGTTCTTCTTCTTCGTCTTCTTCTTCTTCGTCTTCTTCTTCTTCTTCTTCTTCTTCTTCTTCTTCTTCTTCTTCTTCTTCTTCTTCTTCTTCTTCTTCTTCTTCTTCTTCTTCTTCTTCTCCTTCTTCTTCTACTTCTTCTTATTATTACTATTATTATGATAGATGAGTTAATCGTTTGTCTCACGATTGAGTCACAAAGATGTGGATCGCGACATTTCGACCGCTATACTGCTGGTCTTCATCAGGCGATGGTGTCGACTGATTGCGTGACAGTATAAGTAGCACCTTGGTTTGTGTTGATTGGTGCGTTTCGATGATCTCTTAGGCTGTTGTTGATTGGAGATTCGGATGGCTACCTCTCTACCAGTGTTTACAGAAAGCCTACACACACTGACCAATACCTAGCGTATGATTCACACCACCCGCAATCTGTAAAACGCGGTATTGCCAAGTGCCTGTACGATAGATCGAAACACCTCATAACTAAACCATCAGTTATCTCGCAAGAAAAGAAACACCTCTCATCAGTTCTTGTTTCTAACGGTTATCCGTCTTCGTTTGTGAAAAACATTACGAAAACAAAGAAACAAACAGCCACAAAAGAACTTAAATCTACTGCGGTGCTACCATACGTCAAAGGGTTATCAGAGGCTCTTCGCCGTTGCCTACAACAGCAAGGCATACGGATAGTTTTCAGATCTGACACAACACTTAGATCACACCTAGTGCGACCTAAGGACACTGTCGACCCTGCAAAACAAGACGGAGTAGTCTGCAAGATTCCCTGTGAGTGTGGCAAGGTCTATATTGGAGAGACGGGAAGATCTATGCATGAAAGGACTAAGGAACACGATAGAGACATACGGCTTGCTCGAACCCAATTCTCCGCCGTTTCAGAACACAGCAATGCGACGGGCCACTATCCGCTCTGGGATGAGGTTAAGTTTATTGACCGAGACCCACATTGGTACACCCGTAGGGTTAAAGAGGCTATTCACATTAGACTTCACCCTGACACCATCAATAGGGATAATGGAATTGAAATTCCGGAAGCGTGGATGCCCACGATCAAACAACACAGCAGCCGATCGGTACCAACGCGGACGGCCGAGGGAACAATTTCTAGTCTGAACGACGAGGATCGAAATCCTCCAATCAACACAAACCAAGGTGCTACTTATACTGTCACGCAATCAGTCGACACCATCGCCTGATGAAGACCAGCAGTATAGCGGTCGAAACGTCGCGATCCACATCTTTGTGACTCAATCGTGAGACAAACGATTAACTCATCTATCATTTTAAACCACGATGACAAACACCTTTCATAATATTATTATTATTATTATTATTATTATTATTATTATTATTATTATTATTACTATTAGTTACGTATACTGATAGGATGCATTTTTTTTTACTCAATTGCTTAATTACACTGTCAATTGAATAGATCTGTTTTAGTCCGGTGAGTAAAATATTACGCTTTTTTTGGTCTATTATTTAGCCTATTTTGAAAAGAGTTGTTTTAGGCACAGTAAACAGGGCAGAAATAACCCGGTATAAGGTAGTCGAAACGAAGACACAAAGGCCTATTTTTGAAAAATTGGGGGTAGTTTTGGTTTCTAAAAGGGTTGAAATGGTGCTCTTGAATGGCTAAGCCGTTTCATGCCTTCAGAAAGGAAGAAAATTGGCCCCTATTTTTTTCCAGTTTATCCCAATTTATATTAAAAAGAACTGTACACTAAATGACTAAATTAGCACCATTATGTCCGAAACGATTCGTTTTATAACAGCTGCTTTGGGCATTAATTTATTTATTTAAAATAGCAATATTAAAAGAACTAAAAAAAAGTTGGCATTCCTAAAAATGGTCCCATTTGAGCCATTTTGGACATGTAAAATGGGAAACAATGGCCACAATGGGTGACTGATTTATAACGTATAATACCAAAACGAATGCACTTTCCAAGGGGGAATCAACACTAACGTAGACCAAAGAAAACTTCACTTTAAATAGATCTGCTTTTGAAACAGTCTAAAACAGCTACACTAGGGCTAAAATCAACTACCACTTACCTTAGAATGGTTTTAATTTCCTAGTTGATCTACACTCACTATACTGCCCTAACCACAACAGGTATTGTTGATAAATATATACACAGGAGACACATTTTGTGAACAACATCAAATTATTTTATTGGCCGTTTCTATGTTAGAATACACATTATCTGTCTGGACGAGCTTGGACAAACATTCTTGTTCGTCTGGTCATGCGTCCCTACTGGTGTATAAAGAAGGGAACAAGACACATCGTTTCCGCTGTGCGTCGTTCAAGACGGAGAATGGAAGATTGCTCGTCCAGACGCATAATGCGTCTTTTGCCCGTCTTTATATTTAGTAGAGAAACATAGCTAGACGAACAACGAATGTTTTCCCAAGTTCGTCCAGACGGATAATGCATCTTCCAGTTCACCTGCGACCAGGTGTTCTTTTTTAGTTGGAGCGCAAAAGTGTGGCAGTGCGAGAGTCGGCGTTCTGGAGAAGGAAGAAGAAAAGAACGCCTGATACAATTACTGCACGAGTCTTCTGCCGCCCCTTGTTTGCTGACGCGATGTTATCTTGTCTCATGCTTTTAATGTAAGCCAATCAGATTATACCGGAAATGAATACAGCATGGAAGGCGGGATTTTAAGTGCTAATTCCCAAAAGACTTTTGAACACGCAATAAAATCCTACGATAAAATCTATGATTCTAAATGTCAATTCTAAGATTTCTAAAAATACACAACGACAGTATCTAAGGCGAAAAGAGACAGCTGAACTCTCGAAATAAATGTTTTCCAAACTTTCAGGCATAAATCCAGGAGACAGTAAACTTCATGCTTCAACATCTTAAATGCTCCAGCTTCATTTCAATCGAGCGTGAAAAACTTCAGCTCGAACGTCGACATTTATCATGCTCTATTAAAATTACCAGGTTGTGACTGTGTGAACTTCACATACTACTAAATCCTTCGACTGGTGAAGATTGCTGCACTGTAATGCCTTTTCTCAATCGGTCACTCAGCCATTGTTCGGCACTGCCGTAAACAATTTCAACGCTTCCTAGCTCTCGTTGGAAGTACGGCTAAAACATCTGCTTCTAAGCAAACGGTCCTTCGAATGAAAGGAGGAAAATTCAGGTATCACACAATGCCTCGCTTCCAACTATATAATCAACTCGGTGTTGATACGCGATCTCGCACTTGCGATGGGGCTTCTCGGAGTGAACGCTGATCTGCTCTCTCCGTCGCCATTTCTTTACGTGAATTGCTTAGATTTAGACAGTTAGAGTTACGTCAATTCGTCAAACTTAGCCTGTTGTCGGTTTCTAACGGTCATGGGACACCTTAGTTTTCCAAAAGACTTAGGAAAGGCTTCTTTGCTTGTTTGTGCGATCAGAAACATTGAACGGCCGCTTGCCACTCGACTTTTCTTCGACTTCTTCCATGCATTTACTGTTTGCTTGAATATCGACTTAAAAGGAAGTTATGTCTCCACTTGATGTCTTTACACGAATAGAACCGAACAGAATCGTGCTTAAAGTACTGTTCATTTCGACCGGGAAAACGAGTGATCGTTCAAAAGCAGTTACTTTAAAAGCATTATGCAGTTGTTTACATGTTTGGCGCCAATTTAGGCAAACTTCAACGAACACAAATTGCTTCAAAACATGGGGACTTTAGGGGACCTTGAATAAAATTCAAAGGAGATACTATTCAAGCAACAACAGGCAAGATTTCACGCTAATGTACCCAGGATTGAACTCGCTAGGGTCAAATTTGGGTCAAGCATTTAAGAGCCGCGAACGAACAAAGCGAGTCGATCATGCATACCACTCCAAACAATTGTATGTTTTTCTTTATTCTCAGGCAAATTAGCTGCGAAATTGTAATGCAAGCTTGAACTTAATTGCTTAAGCAATACATTAAACGATCTAACTTACATTCTCAGATCCTGAATAAGGAAAACTAGCCGCTTGAAATTCAGTCGATTTCGGACTGCGCGCTCGCCTTCGCATCGATACTTGACACCTTCTAGTCTATAATTTTTCGCCGAGACTCATGGGATACCTGATTTCTCCTCCTTTCTTCGAATGCATTCTTTCTGCTCATCCTTTAACGGTTTGTGGATGAAGTCTTCAAGAGACGAAGTAAGAGCAGCGGAAAATTCGCTCTTCGCATCTCCCTCCGCGGCCGCCATAATTTTGAAATTACCTCGGAAGTAAAACATGCAATCACGTAACCAATTGACACGTGGCTCAAAGGATCTTTTGTTTTTCGACCAATTAGACAAAAGGCCAGATTCTGGACTCTAGCAGTAATTATAGCAGACTTTTTTTTTTCCTTATCCCGACCGCCGACTCTGCCCTTTCGCCCCCCCCCCCCCCCCCCAAAAAAAAAAAAAAAAAAAACACACACACACAGACACACACACACAAAGGAACGCCTGATTGGCCATTTTCCCACTAACTATTTTGGCAAACCAAACAGAAACATAAAACGACTACTAAGCCTACTCTAAAAAAGACATTATGGCTTTGCTGTCTTTATATACCATGTTGAATATATGAAAGGACGACAGCAAAGCCACAGTGCTGTCCACTATGTTCTAGTGTGGAAAACTGTGCAATACCATTGTTTCGCACACGACATAGAGTTTGGCTAAGTCAAACCCTTCTCCAGTGGTGGTTACACAAAAAATGGTGAAGTCGTCATCAACTGAAGCAGTCCTCTTAAAAAAAAACAAAAAACAAAGATGAATCACCTTACTGCATGCGATTGACCAAATTAAACTGCATGCGAAATACTAATACATTGATGAAGATACACTGGAAGTCAGGTATAGAGATAGAAAATCCTCCAAAGAGCAGAACAGTTGTTACTGATGACTGACTGAGTTATGGAATAACAACAACTAGAAAGCCTGAGCGAAACAAGTCATTGAAAACTGTCACTGCTAAAGCCCCTCGCATAATTAATCTATCTAGTGACCGACTGAAACAACCTGCTCTGTGCTATTTGTCTAGCTATATTTGTTGACATTAGTTTATGCTTGATTGATTTTTTTGGTTCTGTACCCTGCTGGTAAAAACTCTTGATAAAACTGTCCAAAAATTGCAGATAATCGATTACTCAGTTGGCATAGGAAGAAGAAAGAAAAAAAAAGTTTTTATATAAGCTGGAATCACCAAAACAATACCATGAGCAAATATGGATGTGACAGACATGTCCATTTATTTTTGACAATCCAGCCCAAGACCAAAAAATGCAACATCAGAATTGTTACATGTAGACACATAGTGGCAGAATTGTAAACTGGTTCTCAATCGCACACAAGTTAAATATACCGAAATTACTTGATGGCACGGTTGCAACATAATAAATATATCAATGCTTAATACAAATACCAACCTCATTCTCAGAGACTCACTTCTTCCCAGGAACCAAGTTGATAGTGCACTTCAGCATAACGCAAAATTTGCACAGGAATGGCATATATCTCAACGACAGTACCTCGTTGCAAGGTAAAACAAGAAATTGATAATTATTTGGAGCACTGCATATACTCTAAAGTGATCAATCAGTGTTAATAGTTGGAATTCCTTAGCATAAAGCTTCGCACCTAACTGGTTTATACCGTCTACTTCATCACAGTGCCGCATAGCAACTGAGGTAGCAATAAAAATTACAATGAACGTAAACATGTCTTAGTCGTTCTGCTTTGTCGTTCTCGTGGCTCAAAACAGCGAATTTAAGCCATTTTAAGGGTTTTGTTCGTACGTAATGAGAAAAGCACCAAGCCCAATTTCGACACATCGATTAACAACGCCCAGATCCCAAACAACACACCAGGGAAGCTAAATGTTGGACGTCCCTTATCATTCATGTAATTTAAAAGCAGAAACTGATACCATATTCTATTTGCGATACAATACGTACATTACTTTCAAAACAGGTATACAGCACTGATAATACAATGGTCTACTTATAACTCAATACGCTTCGCTCCAAACATACAATTATTTGGATTACTTATTATACGGCCTACCTACACTACTAGCTTTATTTACAATACCACTTGCAAACGTAAATAAAATAATAAAAAGTTATGGGTTACAGTAAAAGTCGGAAAACATTTTGAGTGCGATAATTTAGGGAAGACTTGGAATCGTTTTACTTTTTAAAATACGGAAAGATAAAGTGAAAGGAACTAAATATTTTGTAAGAAATCCCACTTTTTATATATCTATCTTGTTTGTCTGAATTAATCGCGATCCATTTTTTTTAATAATAATTTGTCGCGAACTGGGGATATAAATTCACCAAACTGAAATTTTAAATATTGAAATAATCAAAGATATGAGTTTGTCTACTCTTTAGGTTGGCATTTCTGGTATGATCCCAATTTATCAGACCAGAGGAACTTCTTCGTCAAACTGGCAAAATTACAGAAAACTTTAAAATTTTTATCTCAAAGGGATAAATCATCAGTTTATGAAAGAATAAATATTGTCAAAACATTAACCCTTTCAAAGGTCATTTTTGTCGGTAGCTCTGTGGAAACACCACCTCACTTCGTTGAAGAAGTGAATATAATGATTTTCGACTTCGTGTGGAATCATACACCTGCAAAAATCAAAAAGTCAACTTTAATAAAATCTATAAAAAGAAGGTGGCTTAGAAATAAAAGACTTCGTTATCTTTGACAAGGCGTTAAAACTAAACTGGGTAAACCATCTATGTTCAGACTATGACGCTCCATGGAGATAATTCCAAATTTTCTCCTTGCTAATGTCGCTGGCGCCTTCTTATTTCAGCAAAATCATGACTGTAAACTTCTTTTCGTAAGTGAACACCTCCCCAGATTTTAAAAAGATATCATTAGCTATTGGCAGACAATTGCTGCAACCTGTCCTAAAAAAATAACACTGAAGTGTTAGATCAGCTACTCTGGAAAAATTAATAAAAAAAAAAAATCGATATATTTTCCACGCTGGCATCAGGCTGGAATCATTTATATTTCAGATTTATTTGACACAGAAAAGAACTGTTTTCCGTCTTTATTTTATTGTACGCTGTATACTTCCTGGACAATTGATGTGGTCTTAACTACTTATTTTTATTCTTGTATATATTTTCGAATTAGATTTATCCCATGGAAGGTGAAATAGGTAGGACGAAACCTGCTTGCGAACGTAAAACTGCTGTACAAGGTTTTTCTTTAATAGCGGTGACAACGCGCTAAAATTAAATTGAAAAAAATCATCACTGGAAGAGACCCATGTATGGGGGATATGTTTTGTTATCTTATCCTCTCTTAAGGTGATTTAGAAGGGGTGAATAAAGCGTCGGCAATTGGTGAAATGTGGATCCCATATCGAAAAGTTGGTTGGGTACTTCAGAACTAATGATATTACATGATGCGCCCAGGTCTATTATCACTCCAACAGTGCATGATCTCGTAAACTGTGAGAAGGGAGGTATCAGCGCTTTTTTGGGGAGCAAAGGGGTATTAATCCATTTGTAGACATCTTCACTGTCTAAGTCGAAGTCATAACGTGAGTCACGCAACGGTTATAAAGTGTGTTCATTAGATAACGTACATAGTTTCTGCCAGGAGTTTTCTTAGGGAGCTTAAGCAGCAACGACGACAACGGCAATGAAAACGTCACCTGAAAATATAACTTTATTTCATTTGTGCGACTTCGCGATTATTTTAACTCGCTCAACTTCTGAAGAAACGGCGAACTATCCAAGAACCAAATTGGTAGAAGTGGCGTTTAAGCAAGAAAGAAAATGAAAAATTCACTGTCGTGTGCTCACGTTCTCCAAAGAAAACCCCTAGAATCTGGTCATTTCACGTTGCTGCTTTGTAGAGGACAGCAAAGAAATGTACCAAAATGTAAAACGCAGTAGGAGAGCGATTGTTGCATCTCATAAAACATATTGTTTTGTGCCATTGTCGCTGTCGTCGCGTCGTCATCGTTGCTTAAGCTCCCTATTGAAGCGCGATTCACGGACTCGCGAATTGAAACAAGCGCGTCTCCAAATATTCCTTTCGCTGGAAGATTGTAAGACCTTTACCTACTTTAAGAGGCTGTCCGCGTTAGAACGGATAAGGCAAATTTCGACTTTTCACTGATTTCGCTGATTTTTTTTTTTTTTTTATGAACACCAATCATTATATCCCATAAACAAATATCACATTTACTGAGCTCAATGCGATTTTTTTTTTCGTTGTTGGCGAGACGGTTTACAAAGTGACCTCAAAACTACCCAATTTACCTTCGGGGACTCTACAATTTATCTATACATTTCCGGTGCTGTCAAAAAGTCATTCCTTGCTCAAACACCTTGAATATTTTAGACATTGAAGTTCCATTTGTCGATAACAATTTAAAGGTTTAACTTTTGTTTTTTTGTGGAATTTTGACTGAGTTAAATTTTTTGCAATATAACCCCTCCTAAACTTCAGAATGCATTAAACGTGACATACATGTAATTATAGGCTATTTTTACAAAAGTGGGGCCTGACTTAGAGTCAAGTCTATTTTAACTCAAAAGCACTAACACCAATCTACTTATGTATGGAATTAAATTTGTGGGCACTTTACGCTGCGTGCCGTAAAGAGCTCCGCGATATCCCTAATATTCACGGATTTCAATCGAAACTAAACATAAAGCCGTCAGACCGATAAACACATTTCTGATCCGAACTCTTTTAGAAATACAATAATAATCACTAGGTAAATATTTCTGGCCATTTAGCCATATTTAAGACAAGGTCTATCCTTTTATTGGTATTTTAAATGAAACCTCACGCAGAGGGGAAAAGATTCCTGCAGACAAGTGGGTTACAAAAAAAAAAAAACAGAAATTCATACACCGAAAATCCCCCCCCCCCCCCCCCATCCCCATTCCTCCGGTTTAATCTAATGATCCGTCAAAAATATGACGTCATGGGATCCAAAATGGCTGCACCCGCAAAATTTAAAACCGAACATAGGCGATAATCATATCTAATTTTTAGCACACTTAAACTTCACTTCTGCATTTTGAACTAAAATTTAGAATTGAGACACTATTCCCGACAGTTAATACACGAGCGACTTGACAACGGGCGGAATATTTATTCCGTCACAAACGCAGTCGAGGACGCAAAATGCCAATTTGCTAACATCTCAGGAAACAGACTTCTGCTTTCATGATGTCTAAAAATAACTTAGGTGAAATTCACGTCTCAACGGCTATACTGGGGGGGTCTCCCTCTCTGTCACCTTATTTTCTCTTGAAAATGTATTCTTTTCGTTTCAATCAGATAGATTGATATATTAAGAGCGGCTGCCTGTAAGGATCAAGAATACTCTGTCAACGAGCACATTTGGCGAATCGCTCATATTGTCTCCGAAAATACCCTCAGTAGTGAACTCTATTCAAAATTATATTTAAAAGTTCAAGCGACTTTTTAATTTTGAGAGATTGTCCAAAATTTCAAAATGTCGTCAAAAGTGCAGTTTCAAAGGTTTAAATGTTCAAAAATCAAGGTGCGAGAACTAAGAACCGAGAAACTGTCAAAATAATTTCAATTCAAATCATACTCATAGGTTTTATTAGTCCTGGAAAAGCAAATTGAAGATGGAAATCCCGCGACTTCTACCATGGTTAATATTCGCCTTGTCGACTCCTCTCGTAAACTGTAACTTATATGTTGTCCACAAGTATTGATGACATTTGAAAGGCAACGAAATGCTCTGAATCGAATAGTTAGCAATTTTAAAGTCTCAGAAAAAAAATGTTTACGTTTAAATCTGGTCTTTTGGATAGTTTAATTGATTGATGGTCAATACCGTCGATTCCGATGATCTTGTTAACACAAATCTTAATTCGTTAGGACAAAAAAGAAATACTACATATTAAGGCATACTTTACCCCACCGGTATGAATTAAAAACTGGTTCAGATTTCGGAAACTGCGTAGCTCTAAATAACCAGTAATTCGTTTTCATGCTGATCTGATCCTGATGCTGAATGGAATGTAGCGCGTGCTTGGTTTATGTGAAATGGGTCCTTCAACCCTTGCATGTGGGCGGGGAGAAGGGAGAGTACTCTAAAAGGTACGGTATAAGGGACTCTACGGCAATACCGAAAGGTTAATTTTAATGGTAAAATATTGAATGGAATACTAGAAATAAAGTTGACAATAAAGGTAAACTTGCAATTGCCTTAGTCGTTCAGCTTTGTCGCTCTCGTGGCTCAAAAGGGCGAATTTTAGCCATATGAAGGGTTTTGCTTGCGCGTAAAAAAAAAAAATAATGATAAAAGAAAGGAGAAAAACCAGATTTCAGACCAGCTTAGCGGCAGCTCGATCTCCACACAAAAATTTATACCACCCAGCTACAAAACAACGCACCGGGCAAGCTAAATGTTGGTCTTCTTTTCTCGTACCATGCAATTTGATAACCTTTCAAAATTCAAAGCGCAAGCCACCAAAAATTATCGAGAAATACACAATTAAAGCACCGACCATTGGCGCCTGGAGTTTCGTTCGCTGGCCTGTAGCAGTCACTTCCGCAGCTGCTTTTTAATTGGACGAGTTCATTTTTAAAGCCTTTCATAGACGTACCTTTCTCTTTATCCTATGGTAGTCAGTAGAAATTTGCTGAAGTCCTGAATAAAGAACATTTCAACACATCCATGTTGAAATGTTGAGATGTTCTTCTGGAACGGCTTAAAGCAAGAGTTAAAAAAACAAAAACAAAAATGCATCCCATGATTTTTTAAATTATTTTTTTCTTATCAGTATTGTCTTTATTTTATTGTAGTTGGCTTACTTCATGGCTAATCGATCTGATCTAAAAGTCTTAGTTTAGTTCTTGTATATATTTTGGAATAAGATGTATCCAACGGAAGGTGACATAGGTATGCCGAAACATGCTTACAATCTTAAAACCACTCTTAGTACAAAGCTTTCAAGTATGCTACTCCTATCTTTAAATCTTTTAACAAGGAAACGAAATTTCTAAAAGCCGTTGTTCGATTGTCCTAAACATTACAGTTTATGTATTGAAGGAGTCTACAAGCAAACGCGCTCAAAAACCCACTACTCGTTGATGTCTGTTGACAGTATATACTGAGAATGATGCCAAAATTAAACTACACGAAAGTTCTGTTCACTGTTTTAAAGAAACACTATACAACCACGACATGTCATTCGTGCAACCGTTCTCTAATTGAATTACTCAATTTTTGAACAGTCGCCTCCAGTACGTCTCGCTCTAGTATAGACATCAGTCCGCTTACTTTTTCTTCACAATCAGCAAAGACGAAAGTGTTGAATCCATGAATTTTTCATTTTCTTAATCCTAACGGCTCCTTCAAGGCGTAAACGGGAAATAATTAATATAAGGCCGAGTTTACCAAACTCCTGGTATTTTTCTAATAAATAACTGATGTTGTGACAAAGTTAATCCCTTGTGGGACAAAAGCTTTTCGTGACACATATGAGCAATGTTGTTTTGTGTCACATACGGGTGTGGAACGTAAAGTTTCTACCACTATGCTGCTAGTATTCATGAGGCGCCTTATCAAGACTAGCAGTATGGCACCCGAAAGGCAGGGGATCAACCCCTACGTGGTAGCAGGTAGGGAAGCGACTAAATTTGAGCTTTTATTTTACCCCATCATGACTAATGTCTTTCACGATTGCTGGTTTTACCACATTACCTCAGCTTTTGTGTCACTCATGAGGAGTTGAAGATTCATATCTTGAGCAAGACTTATTGTATAATTCTAGTTTTTGGCGCAAATGAATTATCTATAGAATTAGTATATTTTAATGTGATTTACAATAACAATCCAGCGTCTAGATTGATTCGGTCACGTCGAAAGTATTGTCATGCTCGTATACTTTCCAAATGCGTTAAAAAACTGAATAAAAGTCATGACCTAAATCTCCGATTAAAACAAGCTGCTAAACGAGCCAGCAAATGAGAATGAATGTGAAAAAGAATTTAGCAGTTATAACTAAACATTAATGTTATGAGGCCATGGGGAAACAGGAAATCCTTTAAAAAAAAAAAAAAATAAAGAAGAAAAAGATGCGATTAAATTGTCCACTCCTGGCAACGAATTCTTGACAAATGATATAATTATTTTAAAGCGTAAAATTTATTCGCTTGCATCGCCTTCCACTTAAAGCTTTTGCAGATATTTTGTTCAACTTGGGCTTGGTAAATACATCATAACCATAACATAATCAATATCAAACAACATAAAATTACAGAGTTTTTATTGCTACAGGGAACACGTTTTCCCCAATCAAAAAGCCCTGTCAGTGTATTTTTCAAGTCTTGAATACTATTATTTTGGTATCTTTTCATCCAAATATTTCTATGGCAAATTTAATATGCACAATCTTTCCTCGTCTTCATTAAGTTACCTTGATATTTTACCTTGTTTCTCAATAATTAAAAGAGTCTGTGGCTATGTCAGTTTGCGATTGTCCTTTTGGACTTTCTCAAAGGCTTTCTTAATAACAGTACTCACCTATTCCAATGTGGGGACTTGAACAAGAATGAAAAGCAAATTTCGTCAAATCTAACCTCTAAGGAACGATTATCTGTTTAGAAGTACCTTTGTACCCCTGTTATTCCCCTGTCTGTTCCAAGTCTGGGGGGATTCCATTGATTAGTTAATAAATGCATTAGGCTAAGAAAACTGGAAAGACTGAAAGGAATTGAAACCTAATGTCAACGTATATTTCGTTGCTAAGATACCCCAATCACCCTCCTCCTCCACCCCACCCTCTACCCTTCCGTCAATTAAAACAACCTGCCTAATTTTCTTGTTAAAGAAATGTGTTATCTTCCCGTGGGTTGTCTTCGGTATAATCGATAATTAAATCGAAATGACTTTTGTTTTATCTGTAGGAACCTCTACAGCAACAAAATTCAGCATCTACCAGGAGATATATTTTCACAGCAATCAAACTTGTTGATTTTGTAAGTCTCATTAACTTTGTTGCTGTTGTTCTTGGATATTGATATAACAGTTAATTGACATCGTGATCTGTGTAGAACTTGCACCTCACCCTAATTCATTTTTTTTGTACCATATCAGTTTGAATCATTTCCATGTCAATTCATCCCCAACAGACAGAGTTCACTGGGATTGATCTAATTCACTCCTTCGTTTTACAAACTGTTTGCGTTAAAAGTTGGCTCGTTGAATAGTAAAATCGATTGATGATACCGTAGATTCAAAGTCTTGTCAATAAAAAGTGGAAAATTTATGAGTAGCACAAGATACGAAACGTATAAGATGTATAAGACCGCGGGGTAGCTTTTTTCAAATTTCACGTTTTAGCTCTTTGGTCACATAACGTATAAATGTTGAAACTGCTGAACAAAAATTGTCTAAAATCATATGAAAAATAACTCAAGAGCTGCCAAAAAAGAGTGTTTTGGTAACCTAGTGTATAAGTACACAGAGACGTCATACCCTGACTGAATTTAATATGGCGTCCAGCCCCCTTGTAACTTCAGATTGCTACCAAAATTCGTCCACGATGTCAAATAACAGTAAATGTCGGTAATTTATTTACATCGCACGAGAAGCAGAATAAAACAATGACACAAAAGAAAGAGAAACGTTACCTTTCAAAGAATGATAGCAAACAAAAAAAAAAACATTTTGACAAAGGAATGTAACGTGTGCTTGCTTAGAGTGAAAAATGTTCTTGGTTGAGCCCCTAAGGGGGGGGGGGGGGGGTGGTGCTACAAAAAGGTACATGGGAATGTACGGTGATACCGAACGGATAATTATAGTGGAAAAATAGTGAATGGGATACTAGCAATAAAAATCACCATAAAGGCAAAGTGAAGCCGTAGTCGTTCTGCTTTGTCGTTCTTGTGGCTCAAAACGGCGAGGTTTTGCTTGTATGTAGTAAAAGAAGAGGAAGAAGTGAGGAAAATTAGATTTCAGACCAGCTTAGCTGCCAAGCCCGATTTCCACACAAAAATTAACACCCCCCCCCCCCACCCCCCAGCCTCCAAACAACACACCAGACGAGCTGAATGTTGGACGTCTTTTTTCGTACCATGGAATTTAATAACAATTTAAAATTTAAAGCGGAAGTCAACGGAAATTAATGAGAAATTGATAATCGAAGCTCGCATCATCCACGCTTGTAGTTTCGTGCACTGGTCTGTAACTGCCAGTTACGTCCACTGTTGCTTTTTAATTTGAAATGTTCCCAAGAAAAAAAAAAAAGCCTTTCATAAACGTACCTTTCTTGATCTTGACCCCATTGTAGTCAGTAGAAAGTTGGCTAAAATCTTTAATAAAGGACATTTCAACACATTGATAGGAAGGACACTTACCGGTTGGTTTTATGTTCTTCTGGAACGGCTTAGAGCAACAGTTGAGACACAAATGTATCCAATATTCTTTGAAGTCTATTTTTGTGATCACTATTGTTTTATTTTATTGTATTTTTATTTATTTTTTTTTTTTTTATTATTTTTTTTTATTTGCAAAACACAATGCTTACATTTGTTACAACACGGGCTAGTTACACCGCTAACAATATAATATTTTACTATACAATGCGTAGATTACTTTCAATACTGGTGTACACTACTAACAATACAGCGTCTACTTACAATTCAATACATATCGCTCCAAAACATACAATTACTTAGATTACTTACAATACGTGTTACCTGCACTTCTAACTTTATTTACAGTGCCACTTCGAAACGTAAACAAACTAATATACAAACTTATGAGTTACAGTAAAAGTCGCAAAAAATTGATTACGCTAATTTAGGAAAGACTTAGAATTGTTTTACTTTGAAAGGAACTAAATACTTTGGAAGAAGTCCCACTTCTTTATCTATTTTTCTAATAATGATTGGTCGCGAACTACGGATATAAGTTTACCAAACAGGACTTTTAAATATTTATATAATTGAAGATATGAGCCTGTCCACGCCTTAGGTAAGCACTTCTCGTATGATGACAATTTATTAGGCATGAGAAACTTCATCGACAAACTGACAAAGTTACAGAAAACTCTAATTTTTGGTCTCAAAGGGAGTTATCAGTTTATGGAAGAATAAATAATGTCAAAAAACATATATATTAGCCCTTTCAAAGGTCGTTTTTGTCTGTAGCTCTATGCAAACACCACCTTACTTTGTTGAAGAAGTGAATAAAATGATTTTCGACTTCGTGTGGAATCATTAACCTGTGATAATCAAAAAGTCAACTTTAATAAATAAGAAAGACGGTGGCTTAGAAATGAAAGACTTCGCTATCTTTGACAAAGCGTTGAAACTAAACTGGGTAAAACGTCTATCTTCAGACCATGACGCTCCATGGAGATAATTCCAACCTTTCTTCTTGCTATTGTCGATGACGCCTTCTTATTTCCGCATATTTGCGATTGCATTTTTCAAGAATCAATATCATCAGACTTTGATTTTGTTGCATGTCGTTGATAAATTGCAGTACGTTTGGATCTCCTTGATAATGCAAAGCGGATCGTAATTCACTTTGAGAAACATTGCTAGTTCGTCGTTTTAAGTTTCAAGTGATTCAATTATTAAGCATTACGGCTATTTACAGCTTTTTAAGTTTTTATTTCTAGGGGAATAGTCGAGCGTGAAGCAACCTGTTGCGCCGCTTAATGCTTTTAAGAAGTTTAGCCAAAGTTTTTCAAAGCTGTCACAAGGACCAGCCCATGGGCTATAGGAAAAATACAGTTCGATTAAAACAAGTTTAGTTTCTCCCAAATCAAGTCAAATTAAACTCACGGTGAAGTAACGTCATCTTTTTATAGATATTTTATATGGCAACAATCGTTCCTCAAGAGAAACAAATCGAACACTTAAAACAGTTTTTATGGGCTGAACTAAAGTAAACTTATTTTAAACGATGGTATTTTTTCCAAACTTGGAAGGAAGTTAGTTTGTCATATTTGGCTCCATCCTCATTTTCCATCCCCTTTCTGTAATTCGCCATCCTCATCCACACGGTCCTCATTTTACAGATGCCTGCGTTTCGCCGTAGGTATGATTAATATTCTTGTCAATGAAGCGAATACAATTCTTTACATACAAATGAACTAGTGATGATGATGATGGTACATTTTGACACACAAACGTTTTGAGATTTCGTCTGACTTTTGTTTTTATTATTCCTTAAGAAGACTACAACTTTTTCATTAAATCCTTCTTAGTTCACCTGCTTCGTCACGAAATGCGGAGAAGTGATTTGCTTATGCACTCGTAGGAAACAAACTTGGCATAACTATATCAATCTGCAAGAAAACGTTAGGAAAGAGGCTTATAAGTTCTGGCCACTCAGCGATTGTATTTCCAGCAGCCATTTTCCCCGAAACACAAACACACGCACGCAGGTTCTGCGCACATTCCCATTGCAACAAAAGATAATACTCAAAAGAAAACCGTATGCGACGGAGAGGCAAGGAATTGGATGCGAAATGACGTACTTATTTACGTGCATAGCCTTACAGCTGCTTTGTAAGATTGGAGTTTGCCCACCAAGGTATCTGGCTCAATCTTGAGCTGGAGAGAGATATCCAGATATCCAGTCATGAATCCAGAATGGCGGTGCGTGGGAGATTTAAGAGAGAAAATAGGCGACAATCATATCTAAGGTACTAAAAGTTATTTCTACTTTTTTAAGCTAAGACTTCCAACAATTTAACGTGAATTATTTGTCAGAGTGAAGGTTCCATTTAATAGATTGCAGTCTACTAATATACAAAATTAAATTACGCTTTAATATTTTGATGGTACTTTTAATTCGCTTTTGCTGCAATGTTTTTTTCGAAGGTGTTATTTGCAGTATAATTAATAACTGTATTCTGAAACAAAGGCTTCCAAAGCACATTACTCTAACAGTACAAAATTAATAAAATTAAATTTTTTTTGACAGAAATCTTCACTCAAAAGTGTGCTACCTTACTAAATCGTATTTTCTACGCTTTTTTGCAAATTGTTGCGCTATACACTTGTAACCGAAATGAGAAAACGGTCAAAAACTTAGAGAAGACAAATGTAAAAAAATATAATTCAAAAGCAAACCATTGCTTACAATTTCAGCGGAAAAGATCTGGGCGAGTAAATAGCCCAAAAATCCTTACGCTAACAATTTCTAGTAAAATTGCGTTGCAACGATCACATTACCGAATCAACAAAGAAGGCTAACAAATAGCCTCCCACGCAGTCGTTTTTAGGGGACTCGTATTACCTCCTCCCCACAAACGCCTGCCTACCCAAGCGCCACATTCCTTTCCCATTGTTTTACTTCCCAAGCACCCTAGCCAATCACCATCGAGGCATTGTTTAATGTCAACAAATCAAATTGCTGGTTACAATGGTCGCTTCCGTTTCCATCGAGCTTTGTACAGTGTCTACAGTACAGTCTCTTGAGAGATGCGGGAGTTAAGTTGGAATATATATATTTTTTCACTTCTGGAATGGCTGGTCATGGCTGAAGCACCAAAACAAATATCGAATGTGAATACAAGCGCTTCTTGTGCGACGTTTTGACACTGCTCGGAGAGTCCAAATCTTTGGGAAAGTGTATTAAATCGATCTTCCCCGCCTGATCGAGTTGACAATCGGTGAAGATATCGCCTCTTACGGGTGCGGAAACTCTGGAGCAGATTTGTTTGTTTGTACGAAGTGCTAAGACAGACTAACTCGATTCGAGAAAGCAAACAAGAATGTAGAAGGTATCAAGGGGAGATCTGCAGTATTTATCAGTCCAAAGTGCCGATCAACTTGTGGTCCTTGTGAAAAATGTCGCACATGCCCTCGAACAAATTGCAACAACAAAGCGAGTTTCAACTGCAAAGTCTTTAAAGTTTACCGACATATCGGGTAATATTTCGGTTTCCTCCACACCGACAAGGTCGACAAGATTGAAGGCAAAGCTTGATAAATATTAAAGCGACTTTGCGTAACCAGTCGGCAAATTGACGAAAATATCGCTATTTCCCGTCCCGAATTTTTTTATTGCAGTCAGTTGATAGGCATTTACTCGAGAAATTTTGAATGTAAGGCACACGGTGCTAAAAGCTCACGTAAGCTCGGTCAAGTTCTGTCTCCGTTGTGATGTTTTTCACTGTTCCTGCGAGAGGCGTTCTGAGGTCAAGGTCAACCTTCCAGATTTTAGAAGGTTCACTGTGATTGGCTTAGCGGCGGAAAGGAATGTGGCGCTTGGGTAAGCAGGCGTTTGTGGGGAGGAGGTAAATAAAAATACGAGTCCCCTAAAAACGACTGCGTGGGAGGCTAGCTAACAAACGGCTGTACGAGAATAGGGATCGCGTGTTTTCCATCATGCCTTGCCACTATGTTTGTGTAACGGTACTTAAAGCTTTCCCTACATCTATCGTACGAGTCGAAAAGAGTACGTTTTTATTTATCAACCTTATGTGCCAGCGCTAGGAACTATGCAAAAACGTGTTTAGCACGATATCCCAGTCAACCCGTGAACTGCTTAGTCCACCT
>NW_028145464.1:100000-167500 GCF_977016875.1 Pavona decussata
GGCATGCATTTGCTCAGCTGTGATCTTGATGCATCTATTTAACTTCCTGGATGGATTGTATTGATGAATTATTTCGATACTCGACACACGACTGTTTGACCTGTTCGACTGTTCTTTATTCGGGTTAATGCATCATCATCTTTGGTCTAAAAGTAGATGTTCGGCGAGGCTAAGCAGTTAGATTTGTCCTTTCCGCTAGAGTCTGTGCAAGATTTGGTCAAGAAAATGGAGCGAGCGAACTGAGGAGAGACCCATCCTATACGACAAAGGCATCCTGAAGAAATTCCCAAAAGTTGCAAGGTGGGCTTTGATTTAATTTATATTTCATCAAATTCGTTGGCCAAAACCTAATCAATCAAATGTAGATAACAGATAAGATGAATGAGAAAACCTCTGAAGCTGATATTCTCTATCTAAAGCCTGTTTGAACCAAATACTGGAGACCTCAACATTTCCAATTTTGCAATTTTTTGCAACTTGGCTTGGATGTTTTCAACACCCATGGCCAGAATATAATTTTCCCCAAATAGATTTTATAATATTTATAAACTTCAATATCTATGTAAGCCCTGCTGCTAATTTGGTTTATGTAGAAAGAGTACTTTCGGAGAAATAACGAATATGGTTGTGCTTGTTTTTCCTTCTTGTCAAAATGGCTGACAGGCAACATAGTAATACGAACATTGTCTTCTTGATTATAGAACCCAAAATACTCTAACAGCAAATTTTATAAACTGGGAGGGTGGTTCTACCATCTGTATGAATTTCATTTGAATTGGTTCACATGAACTCGAGAACCAGACTCGTTTATTTTTACTATTTGAGAGTAAATTTTTAGGTCAAAACATAGACCTCAGGCCGACGTGATCAAGTGCAGTTTCCATGGCAACGACGTACCTGCCGATCCAAATATGGCTGTTTTTGTTCATCCCTCCAGGCAACCTACCTCCACACAAAAAATAAAGGGGGGCTAAAAATTTTTATTTCCAACTTTGCTTCACTTTCCTGGAGAATTGCTCTTAAAGAGAAGAACTACGTATGCCTTCCCAGCGATAAAGGTACTGAACTCTGCGTCATACGACAGGACACATACACACGGGTCGCCCTTGACCATCTTAATGACGCCAACACCTACCAAAAAGTGTCCCGCATGTCAGCCAAGACAGTCGAAAATAAAGTAAACACAGCCTGGAAGAAGATCTGCCGACAAAATGAATTCCCTCCCTTTGTTCAAAAGAGCTTCCTTGCGTCTAACACAGACCTGCCCAAATTCTACCATCTCATCAAGACCCACAAAGCAGGTCCCGATATCAAAATACGACCTATCGTATCCAGTGTCAACGGACCTACCCAACGGATTTCATGGCCTCTCGCCAACGCTCTCAAACCTATGCTAAAACATGTCCCAGTCCATTTAGAAAACAGTCTCAAACTTATTAGATGCATCCAAGCTGGCGATCTCACCACAAACAAAGCGCTACCTTATCCATGTAGCCTCGATGTGGTGTCCTTATACACCACAATACCTATACAAGAAGCCATCACCAGCGCTACAGACAGAATCCAAAACTCAGTACTCCACCTCTCCAAACAAGACGTCTCAGACCTCCTCCAAGTCACGCTAAACAACATGTACTTCTCCTTCAGAGATCAAGTTTTTCGCCCAAAAGAAGGCCTACCTATGGGTTCTAGCATTTCAAGCATATTGGCCATCCTAATTATGGATAAACTTGAATCCATCGCCCTCTCCTCGCACCTAATGATAAACCCTTACAAGAGATATGTAGACGACATCTATCTCCAAACGACTAATGAAGAAACAGCTGACCACTTCCACAAGATAATAAACAATGTGCACCCTCACTTAAAATTTTAAATCGAAAAACCACAAACAACACCAAATGGCCAGTCGCTGTCGTTGCTGGACTTCAAAGTCACCATATCACAGGATGGCAACAGCTCTTTTGAATTCTACAAAAAGCCAGCCAAGAAACCACTATTTGTCCACTATCAGTCAGCCATGCCAACCAAATCCAAACTCAACTTCATTCGCAACGAGAGAAAACGCATTGAAGACAGATGCTCCTCAAATACATCTACAAAACAACACCTGGGCGCATTCGGTGACATCCTTCGCCTTAACGGTTACCCAGAGAACAGTATAGAGCAGGCAAAATACCCACAAAATCTTCAACGAAACTCTCAGCCTACCGGCATGGAGTGGTCGTACCGTAAGATCCCTTACATTTCTGAACGACTCAATCACAAGATCACTAACATTTTTAGAAAGGAAAACATCCCAGTACGCGTTGCCCACAAGTCCTACACGCTCAGACAAGCCCTATCCCACACCTCCACGGAGAGCAAATGCATAGAGACAAATGCCCCATCGCTAACACCGGATTGTGTTTACGAAGAAATGCAGTGTACCAGCTCTCGAGCAACAGCTGCGATCATTAATACATTGGTAGCACAACACGCTTCATCCATGACCGCGTAAGAGAACATCTCAATAACGATAACTCCTCCGTTAAAAAAACACATCTCTCCCTGCCAGAACAACGACCATAAAGGCATTAACATCAAAATTATTATGAGCGAAAACGATCCCGCTAATCTACGCCTCTACGAAGCATTTTACATCAGAATATACAAGCCCACACTCAATTCCCGAGAGGAATGTACTGAATGCGCGGAACTGCTATTTTAATATTTCATTTTAGAGACTACAATCCATCATTAGAACCTTGTATAACGCTCACAGTTTATTTCTATACCTTTCACACATACGCCACATTTTTTACACATTTTGCATATATATACAGCGCGCACGGAATATTTTCTCATCCCTGATGATGCTGTTGATCGGCGAAAGCTTGGATTTTAGTTTTTACTTTTAAACAGCAGCTTAAGGCCTCAATTGAACAGTTTTATATATTTTTGTAACTTATATGTTGTCCACAAGTATTGATGACATTTGAAAGGCAACGAAATGCTCTGAATAGTTAGCGATTTTAAAATTTCAGAAAAAAAAACTGTTTACGATAAAATTTGGTCTTTTGAATAGTTTACTTGATTGATGGTCAATACCGTAGATTCCGATGATCTTGTTAACACAAATCTTAATTCGTTAGGAGAAAAAAAAAATACTACATATTAAGGCATACTTCACTCCACCGGTATGAAATTTAAAAACTTGCTCAGGTTTCGGAAACTGCGTAGCTAGATATGACCAATACTTCGTTTTCACGCTGATCCTGATGTTGAATGGAATGTAGTGCGCGCTTGGTTTACGTGAAATGAATTATTGGTTCAATCCTTGAATTAGCGGGGGGAAGGAAGAGGACTCTAGAACGAAAGGTATAAGGGGATGTACGGCAAAGCCAAAAGGTTAATTTTAGTCGTAAAATATTGAAAAGTATACTAGAAATAAAGTTCACAATAAAGATAAACTTGCCTTAGTCGTTCAGCTTTGTCGTTCTCGTGGCTCAAAACAGCGACTTTTAGCCATTTGAAGGGTTTTGCTTGCACGTAATAAGAGTAGAAGAAGGGAGGTAAACAAGATTTTAGACCAGCTTAGCGCCAGCCCGATTTCCACGTATAAATTAACACCGCCCAGATTCTAAACACAACGTACCAGGCAAGCTGAAAGTTGAACGTGTCTTCTCCTACCATACAATTTAATAATAATCAAGAAATTGAACAATCGAAGCTCCGACCATCAGCAGCTAAAGTTTCGCGCGCTGGCCTGTAACAGTCACTTCCACTGCTTGCTTTTAAATTGGATGAGTTACGAACAGAAGCTTTTCATAAACGTACCTCTCTCTTCACCACATGGTAGTCCGTAGAAAGTTGGCTGAAGTCCTGAATAAAGAACATTTCCACACATAGATGTTGAAATGTTGAGATATTCTTCCGGAACGCCTTAAAGCAAGATTTTTTTTTTTTCTTATCAGTATTTTATTCTATAGGCGGTTTATTTCATGGCTAATCGATGTGATCTGAAATTGTTAATTTAGTTCTTGTATATATTTTGGAATTAGATGTATCCAACGGAAAGTGAAATAGGTATGCCGAAAAATGCTTGCAAACTTGAAACCGCTGTTAGTACAAAGCTTTCAAGTATTCTACTCGATCTTCTATCTTTAAATCTTTTAACAAGGAAACGAAATTTCCAAGAGCCGTTGTTCGATTGTCCTAAACATTGCAGTTTATGTGTTTTGTAGTACAGTCGAACCTGTATTTAACGGCCACCCTCGGGACTTGAGGAACTGGCCGCTTAATACAGGTGGCCGCCTAATACAGGATCACTAAAAATACTCACTGGGCGTTGTCTAATGTCAATATTAATAGCGTATCATACAAAAACAGTTCATGCGATGAAACAATAGGACAATCAACACTCTTTCAAGCGGCCAATACTTTAAACAAAGTTCAGTGCCAACGTGTACTTTAACGGTATAATATACGTAACATTGTGTAAACGTACTATGCAATAAATTGTCCTCTACTCTTCTACGGTATACAGTGCTCTATTTCAATGACTTACAGTTCACAAAATATCTCATTCAGTCATTAATTTCATGGTTGTTACGCTCAATGTTCAATGTCACATGGCTCGAGAACAAGCCAATTAAAGAGGAATTTCTTGCTAAAGAGTGAACCATATTCAAAACAAATTTCGTTCGTGATATGGGACTGTACTTCAGCATATTGCGGACTTCTGAAAAGCGCTAACGATATTAAACGGCCGAGTACCAGCTTACAGTAGCTTTGTACATGTCATTTCTTAACAGTGATGCTGCATCGCATTGTAAGTGGCACTTTCCCTAAGAACGGTCCACTGCGTTTCGGGTCGAAAAAGAGTTTGCCCTCAAACTTTGCCCACTAAATCATCTTGGGTCATAAGTAACTGAAATGACTTTAGTTTTCGGAAATACCTTAAAATATATTTTTTACAGGCCACAACAGTCAGAGCGTTCGAGGACCTAAATTTGAGCGTGCCGAAAGAAGGAAGTTGCATAAAACACCCATTCTCAGCTAACAGGGACCATTAGCAGTTTGAGAAGTCGAAAAAAGAAGTATTTCCGATCCACTTTTCACTAGAATTTTTGAATTGATTATTATTCAAATTTTTGTTTCCTAAATTTGGACAAGAAACGTCCAAGTGGTTTTTGAGTTATAGGAAAAAATGTTCGACCCCCCCTTTTGACAAAAAAATACATGTTTTTTTCTAGGACTGCTGAAAAGAAACGTAACGGGGATAGTGAATAGATGGCTTTAAAAGTTTTATTCTTATCATTTTTAGATAACATAGATACAAGAAAAATAGTTTTATGTAGTCATTTGGGGCCAAGTGAAATATGACAGGAATAATTTCCCTACAATTCTACAACCAAATTCCTATTTTTATCTGTAAATAATTTAACTATTTTTATTTTATTTCTTATTTCTTTACTTCTGGGAGGTTTGAGTCCACAGTCCCAGTAATATAAACGTTATAAAGTGAAGATTTTAGTGACAGACTTGTTGATTGGTAAGCTTTGCCCGGACAATACCGGAAAGGGCCTGAAACATGGTAACGTAATTTACATACCGAACAGTAACGTAATTTACACTGTCACAATATTGCTCGATTTCACTTTCTTATAACATCTATCCATTGATTACCCTGCAAGATTACAGTTTTCGCTCAATTTATGGAATGAGCTATCATTTTTAAATAAAAATGTGAACTATTACTGTCCATTTTAGATCAAAACTATTAACTTGAACAAAACTTAACGTTAACTTGAAGCATGTGATAACTGAAGCATAACAATTTTTGCCAGGCAAACGTGCTGTTTCGTTTTTATTGTCACATATACTAATGTTATTCCGAGAGATTAGTTTTTACCCCTTCTCGTCTATTTTCTAAATATTCACCTCTCGAAAGTTCAGTTGTGCGCCGATAGTATTTTTCCATTTGTTTGACTTCTCAGTTCAAGATAAGTGCTACCTTCATTTGGCCTTTTTTCGCTCTGTTTACGCTTTCTGGATTTTTAGTCTTGTTTATGCCACGTCTGTGGACAATAAATTTTGCATTTTACTTGCAAATAAAGTATTGGAGCGGATCTTGCTGTTGGACTGCCATATTGGTCAAGCTTAAGAATGGAGAGTGTAAGTGCGAAAAACCCTGTAACTATTTTTTCGGAAGCAACATACTGAAAACGAGATCCAAGAGCCATTAAAATGCAAGATGGATTAAAGAGTCTCAAATCATGCCTCTACATTCTCGATAAGCTTAAAAATCAGTCAACTGGAAAGCTGTTTTTTCCAATTCGTCGATGTAATTGAAATTCATTTTCACTGTAAATTACGTTACCGTCGCAATTATTGCCAAATTGGGCAATGTCTTTCACTTGATTTATTCATACCGCTATTTCTCGCATAAATAGTGCGGCAATAGCTTACATAGAAGAGGAAAACATTGATTTCCATTTGTGCTTACTTTTAATTGCGGTCAAAACAGTTACTATCTCGATAGAGCCTTTTTCTAGTTGGAGAGATTCCTAAGAGGTCTTAGCATGAGGTTAAAAAGGCTCGGAAGGCCGCTTTGGTTGCGTCATCTCAAGTAATATTACACCCCACGCCTGAACTCACGCTATTTGGTCAGGACATTCCTGGGTAACGCCGTCACAAAGTCACCTTATGTCATTCGTGGTAAATTACCTTGACCACAGTGACTTCGCACTTTTGGTGCCTTTTCGAATGTGAAACCCGCAATATGCAAATGAGGTTGTCGATCAAATCCAAATTGTTGTAAATCAAAACATTCTTAATCGCTGCATTTCACTATTCTAAATTCACTACACCAAAAAGCACACAAATGTAAAAGCAAAAACGGTTTTACCCGTTTAAAAATGCCCAAAACCTGATGAATTATTTAGTCCTGATCTCTGAATGCTATGTAAAATAATTGTAAACATTGAATATGCTAATCGCGTTGTGTGGGACACTTAGTCCTTTATATAGAAATCTTTCTTCTCGCTGTTTTCTACTGCCGATTTTCATTTTTTGAAAAGTGCTATTGAAAATTTGTTCACGCTTTTAGTATCAAAAACTTGAAGAAATAATTGAGCTTTAAATGGATAAACACACACTGTGACATGACCTGCATTGAAATCGACAACACTTGACTTTTTCCTAAATCAATGTTGTGTTACACTCTTGGTTATTTCTTGATTGCCTTTTTATTTGGTAAATGGCTACCAAAAGGACAATGCTAACAAGACCATCTTATTTTTCCCTGATCTACGACCAACGTACGGAATGATTTGATAAAGAAAGTTTTGTTTTGCCGGATATGGCATTTTAACAACATAACTCCCGCACTGAAGTAGTTCATAGGTCAAGGTTTTTTAAACTTCTCAGTTTACTTCCTAATTTTCTCTAAAATGATTCCATTCACCTCCGCTATGAATACATTGTTACATTTTATTCTCATACAAGATAAGCAATATTCAACACCTTACAACTAAAGCTTACTGGCGTGTAACTACTAACTTCTGGAATCTGGGATCTGAATTTGACTAGCTCAATTTACATGAGCAATGACGCCGCCCAAAAATTACACAATCCTACCTTGTAACAGTGAAAAAGCGAGAGATATAAGCAAATGAAATATCTTTAGTTTCTGTTCTTGTCGAGTTTAAAATATGGACATCCTATGAAGTAGATGGCTTTTTCGGTATTTTTGGTCTCAAATTACCTCATTAATGAGAAGTTGTTCTCTTTCACTTTCGAAGCTTTATTTATGAACAGCCATATTGATAGTCAATTTATATTTGGCCTAGCGAATACAAGGACCTACAAACTTGGACAAAATAAAGAAAAAAAATTAGTCCCCTATCGTCCCCTCTAAATCAATCAGTACGAATTCGCGTACAAAGCAAAATGCATCTGTTTCCATCAATGAAAAAAAAAGGGGTGAAAGGCTAGTTGTCCAAGATTGTAGCTATCCATATGTTTGTTGCGACTCGCAATGCGTGCCAAACAAAAACCCTCAAAAGCAGACACTGAAAATGCCGCTCAATTTGATGCAATAGCCATTTTTTTAACGCGATAGCCATTTGTACACAGACTGGCGTAAATAGGTTTCTTAAAACCTAAATACTGTTTAGCAGACAGAATAATTTGCATAAAAATTCCCCGCAAAGTATCAAAAATCCGGACCGAACAAGTTTTAAGCATTTTAAAACTATTATAGTGTAAAACCGTTTATGCGTTTTATTCTGTGTGATTTTCGGTGTAGTTAATTTAGAATGGTCAAGTTTAGCGATTAAAAATGTTTTCATTCGCAACTGAATGGAATCATTTTAGAGAAAATTAGGAAGTTAACTGAGAAGTCTAAAAGACCTTGACCGATGACCTACTTCAGTGCGGGAGTTATGTCGTTAAAATGCCATATCCGGCAAAACAAAACTTTCTTTATCAAATCATTCTGTACGTTGGTCGTAGATCAGGGAAAAATAAGATGGTCTTGTTAGCATTGTCCTTTTAGTAGCCATTTACCAAATAAAAAAGGCAATCAAGAAATAACCAAGAGTGTAACACAACATTGATTTAGGAAAAAGTCAAGTGTTGTCGATTTCAATGCAGATCATGTCACAGTGTGATACTAAAAACGTGTACAAATTTTCAATAGCACTTCTCAAAAAAATGAAAATCGGCAGTAGAAAACAGCGAGAAGAAAGATTTCTTTATATAGGACTAAGTGTCCTACACAACGCAATTAGCATATTCAATGTTAACAATTTTTTACAGAGCATTCAGAGATCAGGACTAAATAATTCATCAGGTTTTGGGCATTTTTAAACGGGTAAAACCGTTTTTGCTTTTATATTTGTGTGCTTTTTTAGTGTAGTAAATTTAGAATAGTGAAATTTAGCGATTAAGAATGTTTTGATTTACAACAATTTGGATTTGATCGACAACCTCATTTGCATAATGCGGGTTTCACATTCGAACAAGATGCCCCTCTAATGGCATTACACGGAATGCTTAATGTAGCCCCATTTATTCCCCATTGTATGCTTCGCAGATTTTTAAAAACTTTCTTTCCTTCGCAATTGAAATAATTCAATGGTTTTATTCAGAGAGACTGCTTGACATTTTGTCATTGTGTTATTGGGAAACATACCGAAAATCACTCTGCGATAACGATTTTTATCATTGTGTTACTGGGAATCATACCGGGAATAACTCTGCAATAACGTCATGACCCCGCTGAACTGGTCTGGCTTCCTTGGCTTTGAATTATTCGATCTGTTTGTAAAAGCGAAGTTTCTTCGCTGTGAACTCTCACAATTTCCACCGTTTCAACTTTCGAGTACTACCTAGAAGTTATTATTTCGATTTACCGCTCGAAAAACGTTTGTTTTCTTTCTGAAAACGGCAGATTCAGAGTCCTAAATTCAGACATGTGGCCGCCATTGAACGAAAACAACTTTTCCAAATGATGATTTGCTTTGACGTCACACAAGTAGAGATGAGTGGGTCCCCTCCCTCGTGACATACGCGCGGATAATGGAGTTTGATTGGGGCCGCTTTTGTTCAAGACAATCAAAACAATAGATCCCTTCTGGGAGAGGGAAGAATTTAATCTAGTTTTAATGAATAAATCAAATGATGATTTGACGTCACACAGGAAGTGATGAGTGGGTCGCCTCTCTCGTGATGTGCCTGAAAAATAGATTTTGATTGGGCCGCTTCTGTTGAAGACAATCAGAACAAAATATCCTTACTAGGGGAGGACAGAGTTTAATGCATAAATTAATGTGCACATTTGTGACACCGATGAAAAAAAAGATACCCGACCGAAACCTAGACACGTCATGCCCTGCGGGCATTCCGTGTAAAAAGCACCAAAAGTGCAAAGTCGCTGTGGTCATAGAAGATAAAAAGCGCAACGTATTTTTATATTTCTATGCTTTCTAACATCTGTTTAGCAAAGTTCAGTTGGAATTTAGAATGGGTCAGTCTGGACTTGTGAAAAAAATGCCGGCAAAGACAGGGTACTTTCACCGGTTTTCAGAAAGCGTTCTAACGAGGGTTAATAATATTAGTTTTTGTGACCGTAAAAATTGAAACAAATCGAAATAAAATGCATTTCATGCCTTTGAAGGAACACTTAACTTAGGAATTATAATGATTTTTTTTTTTTGTGGCGTCTCCCGGTTTTCGAGCAGCGAGCTCTTCAATTTTATGCAACTTCCTACTTCCGGCACGCTCAAATTTAGGTCCTCGAACGCTCTGACTGTTGTGGCCTGTAAAAAAAATATATTTTAAGGTATTTCCGAAAACTAAAGTCATTTCATTTACTTATGACCCAAGATAATTTAGTGGACAAAGTTTGAGGGCAAACTTTTTTTCGACCCGAAACGCAGTGGACAGTTCTTAGGGAAAGTGCCACTTAAACACAATAAAATACGGCATAAAATGACGTATGGCTTAGTTTCTATTCAAGGGTGGCCGCTTATATTTTTTAATACAGGTAAAAATAAAAAAGAAAGACAAACATAGGACTGCTACAGGGTGGCCGCGGCCGCTTAATAGAGATGGCCGCCTAATAGAGATGGCCGCCTAATACAGGTAACAAAGGCAGCGTTTAAATGAGCGAACAATCGGGACTTTGAAAACTGGCCGCTTAATAGAGGGTGGCCGCTTAATACAGGGCCGTTATTTACAGGTTTGACTGTAGTCTGCAAGCAAACGCGTTTAAAAACACATTATAAAAACACATTATATATTTTAATGTGACTGACAATAACAATCCAGCGTGTAGATTGATTCGGTCACGTCCAAAGTATTGTCATGCTCGTATACTTTCCAAAATTCGTTAAAAAAGTGAAAAAAAAAAAAAAATGATGACCTAAAGCTCCGATTAAAACAAGCTGCTAAACGGGCTAGCAAGTGTGAATGAATGTGAAAAGGAACTTGGAAAAAAAAAGGCATAGAAGTAATAGCAGTTATAACTAAACGTTGATCTGTTATGAGACCCTGGAGAGACAGGGGATTTGACACTGGTCCTTTAAAAAATAATGGCAAATCCCCCAGCCAGTAGAAAAAAATCGATATATTTTTGACGCTGGCATCAGGTTGGTATAATTTATATTTCAGATTTATTTGATGCAGATAAGAACTGTTTTCCGTCTTTATTTTATTGTGACGGTAAACTTCCTGGCTAGTTGATGTGGTCCTAACTACTTAGTTTTGTTCTTGTATATATTTTCGAATTAGATTTATCCCACGGATGGTGAAATAGGTATGCCGAAACATCCTTGCCTACTTAAAACTGTTGTACTAAGTTTTTAAATAGCGTTTCCCACGCGCTAAAATTAAATTAAAAAAAAAAAAAAATCACTATAGAAGAGACCCATGTATGGGGGATATGTTCTATTAGTTTATCCTCTCTTGAGGTGATTCAGAAGGGATGAATAAGGCGTCGGCATTTGTGAAATGTGGATCCCATGTCGAAGAGTTGGTTCAGTACGGCAGAACTAATGATATTACATGATGCGCCCGAGTCTATCCCTGGTGAAAAACCTCACAGGATCTTCAAGGATCTTTAAAGATCTTCAAAGACCTGCCAAAGATCTTTAAAGATAAAGATCCTCAAAGGATCCTTATAGGATCTTTGAAGATCCTCCAAAGATCTTCAAAGATCCTGCATTTGCAAGATCTTGTTATACTATCTGCAAAGATCCTCACGGAATTGGTAAGGATCTTGCAAGGATCTTTGTAAGATCCTTGCAAAGATTCCTGCAAAGATCTTTGCAAGGATCCTTCAAGATCCTCGAAGATTTGATGAGGATCTTTGAAGAATCTTACAAAGATCCTTTTAAAGATCTTGTAAAGATCTTTGCAAGGATCCTTCAGGATCCTCAAGGATTTAATGAGGATCTTTGAAGAATCTTACAAAGATCCTTTTAAAGATCTTGCAAAGATCTTTGCCAGGATCCTCAAGGATTTAATGAGGATCTTTAAAGAATCTTAGAAAGATCCTTTTAAAGATCTTGCAAAGATCTTTGCCAGGATCCTCAAGGATTTAATGAGGATCTTTAAAGAATCTTAGAAAGATCCTTTTAAAGATCCTGCAAAGATCTTTGCCAGGATCCTCAAGGATTTAATGAGGATCTTTGAAGAATCTTTAAAAGATCCTTTCAAAGATCTTGCAAGATATCTTTGCCAAAATCTTCAACAATTTAATAAGGATCCTTCGAAGATCTTCCAAAGATCTTTGTCAGGATCCTTAGGGATCTTAAAGGATTTTTAAATTAAGCTGAATACTTTTGACGGATCTTAAAAGGATCCTTGATAGTAAGGATCTTGCAAAGACCTTTGCCAGGATCCTTCATGAGCTTTAAAGATTTAATGAGGATGTTTGCAAGACCCCTATGATAAATAGAAAAAAACGGTGATGGAAAATAAAAGGCCATTACACTTGCAATTACAGTGTAGGTATTTGGTAATTTATTTTATTAATCAATAAGACCGTTTATTCAAATACACTTCGCAGTCCGAAGACTGAATTGCGTGTACAAATAATTAAATTGTATGAAACTGAAAAACATAATATATACAAAATATAGAAAAAATTTCATAATTACAGGTAACATATAATAAAGAAGAATGCGTAGAACTATTAGAGAGAGAAAAGGACATTGTTTAAAAAACTACATACTACTACTAATGCGCCGATCAAATCGAAACTTCAACATCCTCCCCTCGGGCAAACCCCGGGCATTTGACAATATTCTGTGCCCGGGAGTGGGAAATTTGACGGGTAAGGCCTTCCCGGGGGTGGGGAATTTGACCTTGCCTGGGTGGGGTGGGGAAAATTGAACCGGAAGTGTCAGGTTTCAAATCGCCTTTTTTTTTGGGGGGGGGGGGGGGGGGCGCCGAAGTCGGTAACAGCTATAAACACATGTTTGGACGAGATGGAAGAGTTTAAAGGAAGAGATACAGCATTACAATGAAAGCTTACCAAAAAAGGTCTTCAAAAGTGAGAGTGCTTAAATATTAATTATTTTTATAGATTTGTATATAAACGATGTAGATTTTTTATACAATGAGTCAAGCTGCGGCTTTGTCCCGCAGTGAATAGTGAAAGAAATAAACACTGTCGAATGAAAAACCGCCGCTTTGGCTCAAATTGCAGAATACCCTGCCACTCGAACAGTCTACGTAGCCTGCTAGCTCATACAACCTTTGCCGTGTTTCAAAGTTAGAACAGCTTACACTTGCTGATTGACATTGTCTGACTTAATAAATTCAATTTCCAATCATTAGTTTCAATGTTAAAGTTGTGGTTTTTGTAGTTAAACTCATAACAGGAGCCGACAACGATTGTTCTTTAGGAGGGGCATTTGACAGACAAATCCGACGATAAGGTAGGGCATTTGAAAACCATTTTGGCCCGAGGGGGCGGGAATTTGAACGATCCAATCTTTAAAAGTGCAAATGCCCGGGGTTTTCCCGGGGGGGGGGGGGGATGTTGAAGTTTCGAGTTGATCGGCGCATAATGACTAATAATAAAAGAGTTCTTTTAACGATTGGTCTTGCACACTAGAATTATAAAACGATTATTGCTCCTAAGCTTGTGGGATGAAAGGGCAGGTGGAGGCAGTAAATTTGAGCGTTTGTGGTTTCTTGATGAAGATATAGAGTTAAAAAAGTTTGTTCGAAAGAAAGTCACATCGGGCATACAATGTTGGTAGATCTGCCCGCTTTAGCAACAAATAAATTTGTCACATTTCAAAATAAGAATCAAAATTTCTGTTTCTACTGAAGTAGTATGGGATATGAGGGGATCAGCGCCTTTTTCCAAAATATGGTTAATTTTTTGCGCTGATATTTTTTTAAAAAAATAGAATCAATTATTTTTCCAAGTCGAAATATCGTCAAGGCATTTTCAAAAGAAAACTTTTTGGAATTCTATATTAAAATACCCACAAAAGTGCGTTTAAAATAATCATCATATGAAATCATTAGTCATTTCGACGCTTGGTCTTTTATTTGGTTTTTATGGCTCAGGCGAAGCCAGGAGTTTAGCTTTTCGGGCAGCGCAGCGCGAGCAGGGGAGGAAAAGCGTTAAAAACTCCGCCGAGGTTTAGGTGGGAAGAGGAGCGAAGCGACGATGGACCGAGGCTTTATTGTGACGAATAATTTTGCATTGGGACTTTCCCGCTTGCGTCTAAATTTAGTCTATTGTGTCCAAGGTCATGTGACAGTCGTATGATTCTATCGACCAATCAGGAATTGTCTGATGCATCAGACGAATATCCAAGACTTTTGAAATGTGAACTTCCTCTTAGCTTTTTTCAAAAGAATTTTGCGAACATTGAGTTAATTTGTAAAAATGATGCAGAGGTATGAAAGGCTTAACCGCGTATCTTTGCTTATACTGTTTCAACTGTTTAATTTTTAAACAGTTTCACATTTTGCATAACAAAGGCTTCTTTTTTCATTATTGCGCTTTAAACAATATTGTGTACAATTATATATTGTATAGTAGAATGAATTGTGATTTATGTTCAGCAGAAATTCATAAAGGTTTCAAGGATTTTGAAGAGTCTTGTCCTTTCTGTCATGAGCAGTTTGAAAATCGTAAGTCAAACGAACGCGAACAATGTTGTTGTGATAATGCTTATATAATTCTTGATAGAGGTTATGCAGTTTATAAAAATTGCGGGCAAGTTGCTGGCTATAAAGTAGTAAACGAATATGTTAATTTCCGAGAGAATCTTTATCGCTTTCGTAAAAAGAGCGTTTACAATCGAAAATATCATCTTGAAAATATAATCGATGATTTATTGGCAGCATCGGTGATATGTGTTAATTATCAACAGAGGGCGAAAATACATCGTATTTTCGTCGAAATAAATAAAATTCTTCCCCATATTAATGGGAAAAGGAAACGTATTATCAGTATAAAATTTTTATTAGAACAAATTTTAAGCGCCATGGGATTAGAACACAGTCCGCTTGTTTGTATTAAGAGTGACCGAACATTGGCTAGTTATAAACAATATTGGGATAGTGTATTGGATTTGATTGGAGGTGAAATAGGTCAGTGAAATAACTTATCATACATCCTTGATTGTTTATCAACAATCGGTGTGTTGTCTAAAATATAATCATCAGCATGTTGTAGTTTTTTCAGGAGATCATCGTCAAATTCGCCACATCTAAGGATTTCTTTTATAGATATTAACAAGTGCCCGTATCTTTGATAGGCGTAGTGACATTGGTATGTTTTAATGTCAAGATTTTTATGCTTCAAATATATTTGAATAAAAAGTGAAACAGCAGTAGCCGCAACAAGAGATATGCCTGAAGTGGGTAAACTACTGGATATACCACCAGCAGCAATAATTGCAGAACTGATGTTACCGATTAATTTCCATTTTCTATAGGATTTATAAGCTTTTTTGTAAATCCACATTTTTTTGTGATATGTTTTGTAATAAGATTTCAATTCATCAACTTGGTCAGATGATAATGTGTTGCTGACATGGTTGAACTCTGTTACATCAATCATAGTCTTTTATAATTATTGTCCATACAAAATTTTATGATTTTTTAATAGCTTCATTAATCGTGCTGATTATTAACGGTTTTACTTTAGCACGCATCATATTCTCCAATAGTCCTTTGATGTCAGAATCCAATTGCACCAAAGATTGTCTTATACTATTGTCAATCAGTGGTTGATAGTATCCTCTGTGTGGCTCTGGAGTTGACTCAGAGATATTGCATGATTTGGTTGTGTTCCATCTTTGATAATCAGATGACGGTCTTCTGTGTCAAGGTGACCATCATCATTGACGTGAATTGGTTCTTTCCATATGATATCTTGCTGCATTTCATGTCTGACTGTATATTCAAACTTATTTCCGTTTTCATCTTCTACGTATGGCATTGTATATGATATTATTATATTAATATTGCTTTGTCATAAATAGTAAAATAGATGTTTCTTAATTTTGCACATTGCAGTGAAACAATAGTATCGAATAATCTATTTACAGTTATCCATACTGTGTTAGCATCTTGAAAATCGAAATTATAATTATTTTTTTGATTACTTAGAAGTGTTATAATAATTGTGTCTGTGACTCTTTCATAAGTTCTTCTCATAAGTCTTATATCTGTGATCCATATTTTTTTATCGAATCTGAGATAAGCGCCTTTTGTGACAAAATAACCATTATGTATAACATCTCCGAAAATCCGAACTGGTCCATTATTTTTCTGTAGAAATTGTAAATTTACAGCTTCTTTATCTTCTGTAGGATCAGCCAAATTTACGATCCTATTATTATTCATATTAATATCAGCGTACATCTCATTTTTCAACCCATCATAAACCCTTGGATCAACACTGTCACTCCATCCTTTGATTCCATAAATAACCAAGTATCCTTCTGGGTTCTGGACTACAGCTCTGCCATGAATTACCAATGTTATACGATCAGGTGTGGTTTTACTGTTGTTATTAATCTGAACAAGAAGTTTGCCATACGTGTCGAATGCTCGATAGACCTGTTTGTGAATATAGACAGTTGTTCCCTGAGTTGACAATGATACATTGGTGGATTCAGGGAAATAATACTCGAATACCATTGTGTAGGTACCAATGGGTAATGGATAAATGTTGAATGAGATACCACTTCGATAATCATTAGATCCATCAGTGTCCTTAATCATTGTGATTGAATAAGCTTTTTTTATTTTGATGAGCAGATTCTCTGAAGTTTTCTTCAAACCCATCTACCCTTATATTATACTCCGAAGCTGATTCATCTGTGTCATACAGGTATTTGAATTCGTTTGTTTTGTGACTGCTAATCAAATGTGATTCAGCAAGTTTATCTTCAAAATACTTTTTATTTACACTGTCTTTATCATTGGTTGGCTCTTTCACATTTATCAACTTATGATCATCCAAATTTAAATCAGCAGTCATTGAATTGGTCCCATCTCTTCTCAGGGTGGTGTTAAAAGCTGTATTAACTGAAGTTGAAATAGCATTGATAACATAGGTATCTCGATTGTCAACATAGTTTTTATCAGCTTTGAGATTCAGCTCAGCCACCCGAGCAGCAGCTGATGGCTCGCTCGATAATTCCAGAAATTTAACTGTATGACCACGCATGTCTAGATCACCATCCAATGCATCAGGTTTTAGACGGTTAAGAAAATTCTGATCAACGTAGTATTTATTAACAGCATCAGTATTATCAACAGGTGGACCCATATCTTTTATCAGATGTTGATCCATATCAAGGTTACCAGTCATTGGTGATGATCCATTCTTTTCCAAATAACCTGATAAATCATGCGATGGTATTTTTTAACAGAATCATCAACGTACTTTTTATTTGCTGCTTGATTGTCATTATCAGGTTTTAAGACATTAATATCAAAAAATGTTTTCCGTCCGGTAATATGTTGTTCTGTTGATGTGACCATTATTTCGCTTTTAGCTCGTCCACCATAACCATCAAAGTTTTTCAAATCTGGTATATGAAGATGAATGTTTTCATATGACTGATGCTCAGTCATTAATCGAACATCATTAGAGCTACCAGCGCCGTCTGGTATATCTTGTAGATAGATACTATTGGTATGAACGCTGCCAGTATTGCTGTAAATTACTGATTTATTATTGACGACTGCACCTGGTTTAGCTCCATCCAACAATTGAATCTGACTCTTTGTGACAGCATCATTAGGATCAGTGCCTTGTTTAACATTAACCATTTTTTTGTTTTGTAAGTTATAATCACCATTATCTGTTAGTATAAAACCAACACCTGGAGGACCTTGTTGTCCTATTGATCCAGAACCTGATGTAGAAGTTGTTTCATCATTGAAAATTCCCATTATACTAATTGATTAGACTGTTCCGTAAAAGTTTCTTTTTACAACTTTCATAGGTCTGTCCACATAGAGAAAATAATATGTTTTTTTGGTGGCTTTAATATATGTTCCCTTATCAACTCCCAATTCACGGGATATCAGACTCTGTTCATTATTGCTTGGGAAGTCGTAGACACAGAAATGTGAACAGTTCAACCTGATGTCCTTTGGCGTCTTGTAAAATGATTGACTAAGGTAAATAACAGAGCAGTTTTTATGCCGACCTCATAAAATAATCGATTAATGGTTTTTGGTTTTTATCACAAATAAAGTCATCGAATATGACAATCTTTTGTGATTCATCATCCATTAAACTCTCAACTGGAACTATCTGATCATTGCTATAGACTATCACATCATAACCAACACTATTTGATATATCATTTAGCTTTTGAATCATATCTTTATACTTTGCTTGTTCTAGATTTTTTGCATAAAGATGTATCTGATCATAGTAGAGTCATGGTTTCATAAGCATGTGATAAAGAAGGTTAGTTTTACCCGAACCAGTATTACCACAGATAGGCATTCGGAATGTATCATTTGGCATGAATCCATAAAGCCGTTTGAAATTATTGTTTTCATTTTCATTGTCATAGTTTGGAATATCCATTATACTATTTTATTAGACAATAAAAATGATGGATTTGTATATGATTTCTGAAAGATAAGTTTAGATAAGTTTAGATAAGTTTATGTAAGCAAATAGTATAATGGATATCCAACGATTGAAACAAATATCTGAAGCCAAGATTAAGGCTGGAATCCTTACTAAAGAGGTAAGAGACACGTTGAAGGAATACAAGCATAATAAACAAGATTTACAACAGGGTTTATCAGAAACGTTCAAACCAATAAGTAAAGCTCAGGAAGAGACAAAACAAACAATCGACGACAAACAGGATAAATTGATTAAGCAATTGCAGAAAAACCAAAAAGCAATCACATCAGGTTTGGAGAACATTGAGATGTTAGCAATTCAGCCTGGACAACCACAACCACAACAAGAAACAAAACTGCCAATTGGTTACAAACCAGCTATGATGAAGTCACCATATGAAGCAAATCTAGACAAGAGATTCGATGATGATGAAATTGAGACAATGATGAAATATAAATTAATTCCGCCTAGTTCAGTATTCCATCGTATTCAGGATGGTTCGCTTAATTTTGATGATTATGATGAATACGTTGGTAAAACAATACAGGCAATTGGTAGAAAAAAAGGTCCTTTATCAAAAGGTCAAGGTAAAAGCAAGAATCAAGTCAAAATCGATTTATTGACCAGATAAATCAAAGCGTTGCAAAAATACAGAGATCGGATTGCAGTAATCCCTGAAGGTCTCAAAACCCTCAGTGGTAAAGGCTTGCATACACAACCAAAGCGGAATGTGTATAAGATAAATCAATATGGTCAGTATGGTGGTCTCATGATTGATATCCCCAAATTGATGGGACAATTACGTCTTATTGCATCAAAAGATGGGCAAAAAGTGCTTGATAAGAAGGTTGATTTTGACACCATTGATCTCCTCACAAAGAGATTCAATTCAAAAAAGAAATACAGTGATATAGCCAAAATGGTTTTCAATGAATTAAACCAACTGAGTGAAATATCAATCCATAAAACCAGTAATAAGTTCAAAAAAATAGGATCAGGAGTTGTATATTCCAATAATATAAATGACCTACTTGACAGAATGGAACTTCGCGGCGGATCCATTTTAGCTGGGAATAACTCCGTTAAAAATGAATTTTCACAGATTGCCCATAAATTGAATCAACTAGGTACGATTTCCAATAAACAACTCATTGAGCTGTTGAAGAAGTATGTATTCTAATGATATATATGCAAGAACGAGAAATAAAGATATCATCCGTTAATCGTCAAAAAATAGGTAGGAGTCAGCCTGAAGACTTTTCAATCAAGTTTAATCCACCAATTTATCTTGACAGCAATATGAAACATGAACTAGCAGTTAATCGTGTGTCAATGACTTATTCATGGCATAATATCAATAATAAAAACAACAATAATAAAATCAAATACTCCAAAGATAGTGGAGCCAATTGGGAAACAATCACATTTGTTGATGGTATGTACAGTTATGATGATCTCAATAATTATATTACACAAGCCATTAAACAAAACGATGATCAACCAGCTAATGGTGTAGCTGTCAAACTGTATTTTGTTTTATCAAGTTATCGTGTCGTTGTCGAACTTGGAAATAAATGGAGATTAGATATATCCAATTCAAAATTCGGTGATCTGATCGGTTTTGAGCCCAAAATAATAACACAGACTGAATATAGCAGCAAACTTCCAAATATAACCAATAGTATTGATGTCATAAACATAAATTGTGATCTTATAACTGACAGTATTAGCGATGGAGTATTAACAAATACATTAATAATGATTCCAACAGATAATTTAAGAAGATCATTTCCATTTACTTTTAAGCCGAAAAGAGCTTTATTCAGTCCAGTATCAAAGAATATTATATCCGAAATCAGAATAACGGTAACGGATGCATTAAACAGACCCATTGATTTAAATAATATAGATTGGTTTATGAGTTTAATTCTACGTTCAAGTTTTGTGTAATGAAATTGTATAATGAGACAAAGTGAATTCAAAAGAAGATTTGACCCAGAAATGGGTCGTTATGTTAGAAAGAATATTTACGATGAATCAATTGTTGGTGGGAATATATTTACATCAATTGCATCAAAATTATTCGGAAAAACAACCAAAGAATTAGCTAAAAAAGGAGTTAAAACAGCAGCTACAAAGGCTGTTACAAAAACTGGAGAGCATATTGGGAATAAAGCCGGAGATAAGATAGTTCAGTTATTGAGTAAAAAACAACCCTCAATTTTGTCACCTACTAGCATGTCCACTCAGCCAAAGGTGACAAAACAACTTTCTGATATGGAAATAGCAGATCGAGTGAATCAGATAATATCTGGTGGGAAAATCAGAAGGAGGAAAATTGTGTAATATAATAGTATAATGAAATCATTCAGGAATCCAAAATATTTTGAACGTTATGAAGATGTCTTTTTCGATCTTGAAACACCGCTGAATACTGGTGATCCAGGAAACGACAATTCTCAGAAGAAAACCGGATACAGGTTTGTGGTTGACAACACGGGTGAGGTAACACTTTTCGACTGGTATAATGCCAGAATCTCAATGACCTTCAAAGTACAAACAATGGCTAACGCTAATATTGCGGCTGATGATCACAATGGGATCGTTAATGGATCTCATTCATTCATCAACAACTTCGATGTTAAACTAAATGGTCGGAAAGTTTATGACTGTAACGATGCAAATCAAGCAGTTAATATCAAAAATTTGTTAGAATACAGTCAAGAATACGCCCAATCAACAGCAAAAAATGAATTATTTTATTTGGATACAAAACGACACGCTGAAGAAAGACCTGCTCAGGCAAATTACAATAAAGGGTTTGCTGCAAGAAAAGCACTTTTGGGTTTATCAGCAGATGTTACAACAGAAATTACTCTTAATTGTTATTCATTTTTTGAGGCACTACGAGATGAACTTCTTCCTTCAACAAAATTGGAAATAAATCTACAAATTGAATCAGATGATAATCTTATTTGGCAAGCTGGGGGTGCGTGCCGTGTTATGATAATGAGGATGCAACTAGTAGTGCCAAGAATAACTTTCAATTCAGAAGGACAATCATTATACATTGATCAGTTTATGAAACCACATAAATGGACATATCTACGTGAAAACATCGAACGATCAAACAGTACTAGACTACGATCTGGTATATTTACAATATCAACTGGCATCGAACGACCAAGACATGTGTTTGTGTTCATCATCAATGATGCCAATATTGGTGCACAAACGACTAATCCTTCCTTGTACAACACATTCAATGTTGCTAATGATCGAGCACTATCATCTGCTCATCTGGTTGTTGCAAATGGTAATGAATATCCTGATGTGCACTACAACCCATCAACTGATATGACACGTGTTTACCGAGATGTACTAAAGTATGTTTATGGAAACAATGAATATGGACAAGGTACACTTTTGAATACATCTAATTTCAAATCATTATTCGGGTTTTTATACTTTGATCTAACAAAACAAAAGACGGATATTAGAGATGGAACAACGAAACTGGTATTTCATTATGAACTATCAGGTGCCACAAATGCAAACTATTCAATTTATGCCCTTACTTTATACGAACAAAATGCTGAACTTGTGCAGCAAGACGGCAAGCTTTTATTCAGATAAATATAATTTTATCTTCACATATCATATACAAGATATGACAAGCTATCATTCACATGGTGTAAAATTGTCTCAAGGACAAAAACAAAAATTAGCAAAAGCATTGAGAAATAATTCAGCAATAACAATCAGATTATCACATGATGAACTAAATGGACCTGACCAACTTATGTTAACCAAAACCCAAATAAATAGATTAAGAAAATCAATGGCAAATGGTACTGGTTCTGACATTAAAATATCAAAAACACAGATACGAAAAGCAGTCAAAATGGGAGGGAGCCTTTGGTCATCATTATTCAGTCTTGGTGCGAGGGCACTTCCAGCTGTAACAAGTCTAGCTTCAAAAGCTGCTGGTCCACTGGCTACTGGAGCATTATCTGGTCTTGCCAGTCTTGGTGTTGATAAGATATTCGGAAAAGGACAGGTTGGTGGGTTCTTAATTCCACAAAATAAAGTTGATCAATTGATAAAGTATAAAGATTGGTTGACAAATGAACAAAAGAAACAAATCGTTAATGCAATTCATACTGGTGGACAGATTGTTATTAAACCCACAAAAAGTCAATCAGGTGGTTTATTGGGTACATTATTGGCTTCAATTGGCGTTCCTTTATTGTTGAATGCATTGACTGGAAAAGGGTTGCAAGTGGACAGAGAGAGATCAAGACGGTCTGTACCAGTTTATGTTCCCAAAAATACCAATGGTGGTTTGGTTCTTCCAGCTGATTATAGACCACCACCTCCATTTTATGGTACTTGGAAACAACCCATAGGCATGGGAGTAAAAAAAAAAACCTCCAAAAAAGGAAAAGGGTTACTACTGGGAAAAAACAGTCCTTTCAAAAACATTCCACTAATCGGGGATATCTTGTAGAATTTATTAATACTCCGCTTAGCAATTTTTATCTTAATAATTGGGTTAAACAGCTTGGTATCAAATATTTCAGAGGAGTTTTCAGCAAAGATAAATTACCCATGTCCATCAGAAACAATGAAGTGGGGATCATAAATCTTGATGATTATATCGGATCAGGCACACATTGGGTTGCATATCGAAATGGAAACAAATATGCTGAATATTTTGACAGCTTCGGATTACCTATGCCAAAAGAAGTGGAAAAATATCTTGCAACAAGTGGTAAACCTTTGATATATTCATCAGATAAAATTCAAGATCGAGATTCTGTATTATGTGGATATTGGTGTCTCTATTATCTGCTTGAAAGACAAAAAGGAAAATCGATTCTAGAAACAATTCATAATACCAATTTCCATTTGAATACTACTGATAGTGATAATCATGAATTCATAATAAATTATTTCAAAAATATTGTGTAATATATATGTATAAATGGTAAAATCGTATTGTGTTAAACAGAAAAAAACAAACTGAATGTGTTGAACCTTCTGGTTATTTCCAAACAAAAAAAAAATAGATTAATGTTCTTTTGTACTTGTGCAGAATGCGGGATAAAAAAAAAAAAACAAATTCGCTAAACAAAATCAGGGAAACGGAACAGCCCGTCCAAAGGGGCGGGCATAATGGATACTTTAGCATCAACTGGTACTGATATGTTAATTCAACATAGTATCCCATGGTTGGGTAAAAAGGCTGTAGAAATGGGTAGATATTACGGATCTGAAGCATTGAGAAATCCCAAGCTACAAAAGAAGGCTCTTGATTATGCTTTAGAAAAAGCTACTCCTTTTATAAAGAAGACAGGTTCTGAAATGCTTGATCAATTATCTACCAAAGTACGTCCTAATAAAAAATATGTTACTGACAGAAAGGATCTCGATGGGAGTGGTTTCGATCTTCAAAAACAACTATCCAAACTTGGAGAATTACATATGAGAACTCCTAAGGGGAAAAAATACAATTATTGTGGATCTGGCACAAAATTAGAAGATGATCCCAATTATCGAGAACCAATAAATAAACTAGATGCTATTTGCCAACAACATGATATAGATTATAGCAATGCTAGATCATTATCCGATAAACACGCAGCTGATGATATTATGCTACAAAGAATATCTGAAATACCTTATCGTGAAAAACCTTGGGGTACAAGCTTAGCTCAAGCTGCAATAGCCACAAAGAAAAAGCTTGGACTTGGAGCTTCAAAAAACGCCAAAAGCCGTCGAGTAAAAACTGGCAAGAAACATTAGCTGATGAACTGCAAAAACCCATAAAGCGTAACTTTACTCGACGGCGTGTTATTGTTAATCATGTTGATGAAATATGGGCTGCTGATCTTGTTGAAATGCAACAGTTGAGTAAATGGAACAAAGGTTATGAGTATCTTCTCATGGTTATAGATATCTTCAGTAAATACGGCTGGATTGTTCCGTTAAAAGATAAGAAAGGTGAAACTGTAACCAAAGCATTCCAACAGATTTTCGAAGAAGGGGATAAACCAGGGTATCTATGGACTGACAAAGGCTCAGAGTTCTACAACAAACATATGAAAGACTTACTCCATAAACATAAAACTCTATTCAACAGAAAATGAAGAAAAATCATCAGTGGTGGAAAGATGGAATAGAACAATCAAAACCAAGATGTGGAAGCAGTTCACTGCCCAAGGCAATACAATGTATCTGGATATATTACCCATGTTGTTGAAACAGTATAATATGTCTAAACACAGCTCAATCAAAATGACACCAACAGAAGCCAGAAAAAAGAAAAATAAAGGAACTGTTTACTTCAACCTATATGGTGATATGAGGCAACCAAAATTACCTAAGTTTAAAGTAGGTGACAAGGTCAGGATATCAAAGTATAAAAGAAAGGTATTTGATAAAGGTTATACCAAATTGGACTGAAGAAGTGTTCATTATCGACAAAATCCAATACACCAATCCGATCACTTACAAACTGAAAGATCTCAATAATGAAGAGATACAAGGCAGCTTTTATGAAGCTGAATTGTTAAAAGCAAAACAAGAGGTCTTTAGAATTGACAAAGTCATCCGGAAAGATCACAAGAAAAAACAAGCTTTAGTGAAATGAAAAGGATATAGTGATGATTTTAATTCTTGGATACCGTTGAAGAATTTAATGGTTTAAACAGAAATTAATATATCATATATCATATATGGATAATATAGATTGGAAAAAAAAAACTTTTCAATGAACTGGCATATTCACATGATGACGCACACTCCTGGAAGTGTATCATTGAAGACATTGATGAATTAAATGCTCTTGTTGACTTCCCATCAAATAAAAAAAAATTTCATGATCCTTATTGGAAAAATAAATTATTATACATTATTAAAAAAAGTAACTACCTTGACTATAAGAAAATTTACGAAAAAATAACAGCAACTAGAAGTAGAGTTTACGATGATGAAATCGATGATTATTCTGACTATTTTATGTTTTCAGAAGAGTCAGAAGAGTCTTCTGATGATTCAAATGATGAAATAGATAAAATGTCAAAAAAGTCTTCTAACAAGCCTTCTTTAGTAAAACTAACAAAAAAAGATATAAAAAAAAAAATGACTAAAAACCTGGGTGTTAATATACATTAATTTCTCCACATTTTTTTCTATGATAATTTTTATATTGATTTTTCATTGTTTGACCACATTCACAGGTATATGTTCTTTTAGCCCATTTTTCTTCATCGCTTAATAATCTCATTCTTTTTTCTCCTGTTCTTGATGATTTGATATAATCATCCGGCATATCTTCTTTTTTCACATATTCAAATTTGTAAGAAATACCATTCTTTTTGGAAATTCCAGTTTTGCAGTGGTTAATACCTTCGCAAACCATTTTTACTATCCCTGCATTAATACCAAGATATTGTTGAATAGCATACATACTATTAAAGTATGTCACCTCATTATTACTACAATTGATGGCTTTTACAAATTTTTTATTGGTATGATTATTTGCCACAAACGAATAATCACGTTTTTTATCAGAAATTTCTATCATATTTTATAATAGTGACAATTCTTTAAACTGTTAAACCATATAAAAAAAATGAAATCTACATTATTATATGAGAGACCCTTACATCGAATTATTATACAAATGTTATGAATATAATCACCAATCTAATTCAGAAATATTTGATAATATGTTGATATATTATAATTATAAAAATGATGGAACTATTATCGGATATATCACTGAAGATCGTTTAAAATATTTGAAAGAAAAATTCATAAGTGGAGAAAATGGCTTTTTCTCAACATTGATTAAAATATGTGAATGTTTACAACCTTTGAAAAATCGAAAAATTGAATTATTAATTGAATACGTTATTGATTCTTTGAAAAAATTAATCCGGCATATACTGGTGATTCAATCTCCTGCTTCTTTTATTCGGTAGTGACCATATGCATAACTATTTATGCCATCATCAAGTATATACCTTTTATCATCAAAACATGTCAATGAAACTTTGTTTAGTGAAAAACTCTTGAGGATATGCAAATCACTTCTGATCGTTTTCATGTTATGATACATTTGCTCGTTGTTGAATAATATATTTTTGTAATCCTCATGTTTGATGACTTTTTTAATCACATTTTTCGCAATACCTTTTGCAGTTTTATTGTTGGTGCCATCATCTTTGGTGTATGAATACATTTTACTACGTAAACCAATGAATTCCGTTATTGGTTTGCCAGCCGCTTCATCTTTAAACTTACCTATTACCTTTTTATTACTAGCATCATAAAATGGACTATCTGCTGGATAATCACTGTTATCAAATTTATCTTTGTCGTTCCAAAAATCTTTGTAGGCATCTTCTGTTTTAATTTCATACGTTAGAGAATCAGTGTCTGTAAATAATAATTTTGCTCTGTTTCCGTATTTTGATTTCATGTAGTTATAATGAAAATCATATATTAGTGTTTTACTTATATCTAGAATACACATCCCAACATATGCTGGTCTATTTAATGTTAATGTCTCTTTTATCTTATGAACTGCTACTAGATTCTCGTTGAAAATTTTACTTGAAACATAGGTTGGTTTTGATGTTAATTGAACAAGTTTCTTTTCATCAGTGACTAACCTTACATCAACTCTTTTTCTGAGGTTTTCCATTGTTTTTCCAAATACACTATTATTCATAAGTTTAAAGAAATCTTTTTCAAAACTGTTTTTGGCATTAGTTCTTTTAAGAGCGTTGAAATCTATGTATTGTTTTAGCCATGGTGATTGATCAAATTCAAGTACTCTATAAACCTTGGTTATTTTCAAACCTAGATCAAGATATAAATGCAAATTTCTGTAATGTAATACCTAGTTCCGTTTTTCAGACAAAGTTGGAATTAATTTATGAACCTGACCAATGGAAATATTATACTTTTCTTTTATCGTACTACAATAATTCGACAACATATTCTCTTTTACACAAACTTGTTCTGGTGCTAATGGAAAATCATTATGAAGATCATGTAGTGAGGTAGGATAATCCAAATCAACTTCCAATATTAATCCCTTTTTTGATGAGGAATCATACTTAGCTAAGTCAAGTTCATCGATTTTATTTTGAGACATCCATTTAAAACCTCCTGCTGGAAGATATTGTGACATAGCCCAACCATATAAATTATTTGCATCAAGATACATGATATAAGAAGATGGTTCTTTTTCATCATACTCTTTCATGTAGGGATTATTTGCTTTTCCATATCGATTAGCAATGTAACTGATACCACCTCTTAGACCTTTTTCAATAAATTGGAACATATCAATATCAGTCATAAGTTCTAATTTGATACCAGTCATTTTTAACATAGCATCCCAACTCAAACCCGGACTTGTGAAATAATGACACGGATCTAACTTATAATATTCCAAACACGTTTTTCTAAAATTTTCAAAAACATCTGCCAATAAAATTACGTCACTCGCTAAATAAAGATCATGATATACTCCCATATTTTCTACTTTAAAGGTTTTCCAAACTTTTTTTGCATGGTCATATTGCTCATCAGATATATGCTCATCATTCAATTGACTATAAAACTCTTCTTTTGATGGTAATTCAGTCATTTTAAACTTATCAAAACTATCCATGTAATCATATGGGTATACACCTTTCTTAGTCATTAGATTGAAATATTTATCCTTTTTGAAAAATTCTCTCGTGTATTTCAAAGCATCTTTTGGAAGATTGTTAACAAGATTAGCAAGTGATTGGCTCATAAACTGAAAACTGTCAATAAATACCAAACTATTTCCCAACATAACAGCCATATATTTTTCCATGTTATTTGGAATGGCATTGACATTCATTTGACACTCCTCACCTTTTCCATTCACATATGTATGTTTTTTAACAATTTCACCAATCTGCTGCATTATACAATGACTATCGTATCCTCTCAGATTATGAAAAACCACAGGTATCTTGCCAGTGAGTTTAAACGACAAATTGCAATCTTGATGTGCTGAACCTCTAAACAAACCTGTAATATGACAATGGTCCCTGACTCTTATATCTTTGTCATTATACAATATACCACAAATATGACACTTATCAGCTTTTTTAAATTGTTCTTCATCAACATTAGTCATTTTCAATGGTTTGTTGAATTTTTGTTTGATAATATTTTTGCAGTGACTTACTTCTTCTAACATTTTTTTCCAAAAATTTGTAAACAGCATTTTCACCTCTATAATATTGAACATCCTTGGTATACTTATCATCGTAACAACAAACAACTTAATACCCATACCCACAATCTGTATGCTTTTGATAAGCATCTGTAAAAGATTTATCATTATTCTGTTGGCAACCATGTATCCGTTCTGTTAAAGCTTCAAAGTCAGCATATATTACAAATGGAGCTGGTAATTGCTTGTGGTAATGGTTATATTTTAAAATGTTGTTATCTTTACTTGGCATTTTTATGGCTTGTGTACCATTTATTACAATACAGTTTTTCTTGTGGACATCAAACACATCTTTTGTGCTAAAACATTGCAAACAATGCATACAAAAATGTTTCTTATTTTTATGCTTGGTTTGGTTAAACATAAATCTATTAAAATCTTTGATGTACACAAAATGTTTATTCTCATTTTCAGATATAAGCAATAATTCCATATGATCTTCAAACTTTTCTTTTGAGACAAATAATGGATATGGTTGCTTATTCTCATAACCGAAAACATTGATATTGATTTTATTTTGTAATTCAATTTTATTTATCTGTTTGATGGAAACAGGAAATACAACTCCATCATAATTCAATTCACTAACGTATTTTCGGTCAGATTTTTTAATACGCTGTGGGTCTTTATCCATTGGACATAGATGCCTCACATGACACCATCTAAAACATTCATTGTCTTTATTCTGCAGATTAATTAATCCTTTCTTATTTTGTAATTCAATTGGCAGTTTAAGATACGATGAACCCTTCATTGGTTTATATCGTACAATATTCAGATAATGATTGTCGATTGATTTTATGATCCATCCTGAACCCTCTGATATCCATTGAGCTATCCTATTCAAGATTTGTTCTGCAGTCAATTTTAGTACTTCAGCAATTTCTGTTTGGTTGATGATCGTTTGAGCCTTACTGTTAAAATATGCCGTCTTGGATATAATTATATCACCTGTTGTTTTTTCAAACGTCACTTTCAGAGTTTCAATAAACTTCAAACCTTTCATGGATTCTAATATGTTTTTGATATAAAATCCTAGTTTTTGTCTTGTTTTTTTGCAATTGAACTAATGGATCTTTATCATCTATTACTGTCACCTCATATGATTCAGTATAACCTTTTAAAGCTTTATTCACTTGCTTTATTTTAGTGCGGGGAGGTGGAATTGGTTTAATATTTTCCTCATACTCTTTAATCATTTTCTTGACATTTTTACGCGGTGCTGGAATTGGTTGCTCCATAATTTTTTCCGTTCTCGGTGCTGGAACTGGTTTGTTTCGTTCGATTAATTGCTTATTCACATCTATTAATTGCTTCACTTGTTTTGTTAATGCAGCAATATTCTTACTTTGCTGAGAAATGATTTGAAATAATTCAGATTTTGATAATTTATCCATATTATATTGTATATATAATAACATCTCTTTAAGCCTTTCTCTAAAAATTTTTACAAAGAAAAAAGTAATCAAGTCACTTAACGAACCATTCACATTTAATATTAATGTAACGGCTCCACCTGAACCATATGATGATAATTTGATAGAAACGCCTATGATTTGGAAAAAAATCATTGATGCAATTTCTTTAACAAAATTGGTTTGACCTTGGGAAATTATTTGCGCAATTTCTTTAACCGGTTTTAACCAGTTTTTTCCGGTTTTCTAATGGTTTAACAACTTTACCCTTAGATCTTATTATTATGTTTATGTAATGAACACCTTTCCATCCCAAACCTTTATAACGAAACAAAACATAATTAAACAGTTTATCCAAATCCAAACTTTTTTCAATTTTTTGTTTCAGATTATTAATACCAGTTCTATAATATTTAGTTTCCCTATAATCATATCCATGAATATCAAAATGTATTCTATTCTTTTCCTCATGATAAAGGCAAAATCTATGGTAAAAACAAATATCACCATATTTTTTTAACAATATCAAACATGACATCATAAATTTCATTCATATTTAATCCCTTCAAATGTTTATCCAAACATCTCATTTGAATTGCCATTGCTAAAGAAGTTTCTTCCTCGCTATAACGATTTTTATAAGTTCCAATAATAGAAATTTTCTCCATATTATATACAAGCGGTTTCTCTTTAAGCCTTTTTGGTTCAACCTTGAAAAATTATTCGTCACAATAAAGCCTCGGTCCATCGTCGCTTCGCTCCTCTTCCCACCTAAACCTCGGCGGAGTTTTTAACGCTTTTCCTCCCCTGCTCGCGCTGCGCTGCCGAAAAGCTAAACTCCTGGCTTCGCCTGAGCCATAAAAACCAAATAAAAGACCAAGCGTCGAAATGACTAATGATTTCATATGATGATTATTTTAAACGCACTTTTGTGGGTATTTTAATATAGAATTCCAAAAAGTTTTCTTTTGAAAATGCCTTGACGATATTTCGACTTGGAAAAATAATTGATTCTATTTTTTTAAAAAAAATATCAGCGCAAAAAAATCAGCGCAAAAAATTAACCATATTTTGGAAAAAGGCGCTGATCCCCTAATATCCCATACTACTTACTGAGTTTGAGCTTCCAGAGTAAATAATCATATACCTTAAAGGTGTTGGTAAGTACAGACTGTTCACTAAAACATTGAAAGTTGATATGTTGCACCAAGATGCCTGCTTTATATGGCTTCCCACAAAAGGATATAATTCAATAGACAAATAAATAAGTTTACTCAGCTGATTGTCTGATCAGTGCTTGTCATGCAGCATGATAGTGTCTTAGTGATACTCAGACTCAGCAATTCATTCTTATAAGTAAAAAGTGATTTCCAATAGCTAAAAGTTTGCTCACAGTCTTCATCAAATGATTACCCTGTCGCTTTCTTGCACAATACTCCTTTTATAAAGGAAACAAGGAAACCACCGGGCCAAGAGCGGCAGCCATCTTGGATTTCCATGAGACTTGGAAGACTGGGCACGAACAAAGCCAAATTTGGTCAGCAGCTATACACTGCAGGCTCGCAGAAAGACCGTTTCTTTTGGATTTTAGCAGGACTCAGGAAAACAAGGCACATTTCCTCGGTTTTTTCTTCTTTTAAAACCTGGGCAACTACTTTTTAGAAACAGGTAGGCTTTATAATCAATGATTTTGATAAAAGACTGGCTTGAAAATGTATGATGCACAATTCAACCAAACGAATGCATGTGCTTCTGTGAATTTAGCTACAAATTCATCTGATCTCGGTTGTCGAGGTAGCCATTTCCTATTTATTTTTAAAATAAAATATTTACAAACGTTTTTATGGGGTAAGTTTGTAGTTTTAGTGCTAATTGAAATGAACAATCAAATGATTGTAGTTGTACTGAAAATCAATTGCAAGCTTTATTTGTGTGGTGACTTATCCGGTCGAGTATAACATTACTTTAATTTGCCTGTGATTTGATTGAAGTTGAAGGTCAGTTTGTGGAGTATTATAATGCCCACATGTACAATAAAATAGCACCATGATTTAGAAACGAGTGTGAACCCTGTAATCACACAGAAGAACTGACTAAAGTGCATGATTTTTTCTCTTTTTGCTGTAGATCTTCAACTCAATGTTGTTGTCAAGGTCGATACTCAAGACTGCAGCTTCAAAGTGTGTGAAGTCACCAAATCCTGCTCAATAAGCTAAGTCACTTGTAAGCAGGGGAGCCTATTTTCAATTGATTTAATAAGGTTATGAATTGTGACCTCTACTACTATATATACTACTCAGGAACAATGAAAAAATAAAATTTTGTAACTTTGAGCCTTGAATTCATTACTTGATGTCTGATAGTTTAATAGAAAATTCGAGGGTCAAATTGTTTTGATCATGTAAATTACAAGCAAATTGGTACTTTTTTGTCTTTTAGGACTGTGCTTGCACAAATATTATGCCTATCAAATTTTTATAGTAGCACAACATTTGCTGATGTTGTGATTGCACTGTTTTGTTACATTATTCATTATCTAGAATATAGTTATTCCACATTTTGTGGGTCATCACGAGAGAAAAACTACAATTTTTCTGAGCCACTATAAATATGTGTTAAAGTTGTGCAGACAAGGCAGTAACTTTTAAGTTCAAGTGTTTGTTGCGGTTTTTGTTAATTTACACTTTTCCATGTAGTTTTTGTTTTCCGTATCTTTATCCGTGTTAATTGTGTCCTGCACCCTTTATTCCTTCCTGAACAATTTTTCGCACTATATGTAAACTCAGTGGTATAAAATATTTTCAACACTTTCATTTTATCACTCACCCACCTAAATCCAGCAATTGGTAAGTGTTTTTTCAGTCGTCCTGTGTTTTGGTTTCAGTTGTCATTTTCGCGTTTATTCTTTTTATAGTCGTTCTCAGTTGTTTCCTGTACTTTCTCTGATAGGTATTTTACCAAATCCCTTGATTTGAGTGAATAAATTGCTGATTGAAACCTGTGAGTCTCTTCGTGGCCCTTGCCACTTCATTGTAAAATACCAATTGAAGATCATGGACGGTATCGAAGCTGATAATGCAAGTTCCATCCGAGCGAGTTCCAGGAGTAGAATGCCTAATTCGCTGCAGGACCAAGAAGGAGTTGTACGCGAAAAGCTGAACAGTCTAAAACGGTCTGCAGGAGGCTATGTCGCCACAATGTCTAAAGTGTGTGCTCGAATTGATGATTTACTCGCGGACTTTGCTAACTTGGTGCAAGTGCGGAATCTGCAAGCCACCTTGTCCGATGCATTTAGGAATTATAGAGACAACGTCGCGCGGACCAAAGTTCTTCTCAATGACAGCAGCGTGGAACTTCACGAAATCCAGGGCGTTTACGAGGCTCAAGAGGTCAGAAAACGTCTGTATGATGAAAGGATTGAACATTTCGCGATCGAAGCTGCTTCGTATTTTAATAAACAAGTGTCAGAAGAATTACCCCGTGTCGACACTTCATCGCCTCGAGGATCGGTGAAATCGCAGAGCAGTCGAATTTCCAAGTTAAGTGCAGCGAGCTCGAGACTTCGCGAAGCCAAAATCGCGGCAGAAAAAGCGGCTCTAGTCGAAAAACAAACTGAGCAAAAACGATTGAGGACAATAGCAATGAAAGTCAAGTTATTGGAGCTAGAAATGAAACAAAAGCAATTCGAATTTCAACATCAACTAGAACTAGCGAAGCTCGACGCCGAAAAAGAGGCAGAGGAAGCACGGGAAAGGACAGAGTTGGCAGATTTGGAGTTCAAGTTAGCAGAGCGCGAGTTTTCTTGTCTGCGGTTTGAGGAAAATCCACCTGAGCGGCATAGTTTCAACAGAAATATTGACATTGACGGAAACTTTACAAGCGTATCCAACGCTGGTCCGCAAGTTGTCTACCCTCAAGCTGTTTCCACTCAATTAGGGTCGATCGCGCAGGTTTGCTCCACGCAGCCATTTTCTCCAACCACGTGTTCTGTCTCATCCACGAGAGTCTCGACCGGCCACGTCACGTCTTCGCGTGTCTCTGTTCTTCCCGACACGTCCTCGCGTGGATCAACGTTACCTGCGCCCACTTCGCGTTTTCCTGGGTTTTCTGCCACGTCCTTTCAAGCCCCTACAGTTCCCGTGGTGTCCTCGCGTGTCTCCTTGTTACCTGCGTACTCTACACGTCTTGCAGATTTTCTACCCATGCTTACGTGTGCTTCCTTGCAAACCTCTGCAGTTCCCGTGGTGTCCTCGCGCGTCTCCTCGTTACCTGCGTACCCTACGCGTCCTACAGATGTTCCACCCATGCCTACGTGTGCTTCCTTGCAAGCCTCTGCAGTTCCTGTGTTATCCTCGCGCGTCTCCACGTTACCTGCGTACCCCACGTATGTTCCTGATTTCCCACCGATGCCTACGCCTGCTTCTGTGGTTCCTGCTATGTCTGCCTCAACGTTGCCGTCTTCGTATGTTCCCGAGTCTTCGCGCGCTAGCTCGTGTGTTCCTGCCATGTACCCGGGTGTCTCCCTGTTCTCATCCCAGCCGCCCTACAATGCAGGTCCAATATTCACACATGCAGCTCAAGCCTATGGTCCAGTTCACCTGCCTTGTCACGCAACTTCAGGACATCTTCCACCTTCTCTTCAGCCAATGGGTGAAAGCTTCCTTGCAACTATTGCTACCACAATAGAAAGAATTAGTGCCGATCAAGGTCTACCTCCACTACAAGTGCTTAAGTTTGATGGCTCCCCTGAGAGATATCCACTATTCAGACAGAGGTTTCACCAGATGGTAGAATTGAAGGCATTGGATGAACAGACTAAGATGGCTCGCCTGTTGCAGTTTCTCGAGGGCCCTGCTCTTAGAGCTGTGCAAAGGTACGAGGCCTTGCCAGGAGGTTTAACCAAGGCATTAGAAGTCCTGCAAAGTCGTTTTGGTCAACCCTTTAAGATCGTAAGAGCTTGCGTCGACACTCTGATTAAAGGTCCCCCTATCGCATCTCAAGACAAGGATGGTCTCCAACGCTATGCAGATATGGCACAAGTCATGTATGATACCCTCGGATCTATGAACTGTTTAGGAGAAATGAACACTGACAATCTCGAGAAAGTGATACTAAGGTTGCCCAAATGGCTCCAAGACAAGTTTCGAGAACATTTGAAGAAGCTTCAACGCCAAAGAAGAATTATCCCCACATTCAAAGACATTGTTGAGTTCCTGAATGACCGAGCTGATTTGGCTAATCATCCGTTTTTCACAACTTCTTCTGAGGTGAAGTCACACAAACGAATTGAAGATCGAGACAAGTCTCATCTGCGTCACCTTACCACTCTTACCACAAGTACCTCTAGGGAGGCCAGCAGACTTGCGATCAATAAAGACACTAAAGCCAGCAACTGCCCCTTGTGTGTCCAGTACCACCCACTCTATCGCTGCGGGGTATTCAAGTCTAAGCCCGTCGAGGAGAGGAGGGCCTTAGTCAACAGAAAGCGGATTTGCTTCAACTGCATCAACTCTACAGAACACACGGCCAGTTCGTGCAAGTTGCAAATGCGTTGTAGGGTACCTGGTTGTGGAAGGTCTCACCACACTTTGCTTCACCTGTCAGGTCCATCCCGAGAAAACGCTGATCATCACACTAACAACACTGAAGTCACAGTCATCCCAACCATGCCTACTGTCCTGCCAAGTGACCAAGATGCTCCCTCGAGCACGTGCGCTACTGCAACCTTGGCTGAATCCTCTGAGATTTACCTGCAGATCATGCTCCTCAAGATCATCGCCAACGATGGACGATATACAACCACTTACGGCTTGATTGACTCCGGCTCCGACGTCACTATGATTGACCCATCCCTCGTCGATCAGCTTGGTATTCAAGGCGAAGATGGACAACTCCTCCTTTCCACAGTAAGCCAAAGAGACAAACAGGAGAATGTAGTAAAGGTTGACTTCAAAATAGCGCCCGTTGATGATCAGCACTCACACCAGATTACTGTGCGCAATGCATGGGCTGTACGAGACCTTACCATCCCGCTTAAGCATGTAACAGCTCGCAAGAAGATGGAGCAATGGTCGCACTTGTGTCAAGTCCCTTTTCCCGAAGTGGAAAGAAAGAAGATTGGAACGAACATCCAGGAAGCCTTTATTCCGTTGGAAGTTAGAAAAGGAAGTCCTAATGAGCCCTTCGCGATACGATACTGCCTTGGCTGGAGTATCCTTGGCGGTTCCGGCAGTGTAGACGGTAGACGTCAGTTTAACCTGCATCATGCTTCTTCTGAAGATGTTTCTCTCAACCGACAGTTGGAAGAATTCTGGCGAATTGAGTCCCACGGCACCGTGAAAAAAGCCTTTGGGCCAATGTCTGTTGAGGATCGAAAGGCGCTGAAGATAATAGAGAACACAATCTCTAAGGTTGACGGCCATTACCAGATGGGCCTTCTCTGGAGGCAGGAAGTACCCTACCTTCCATTTAACAGAGCCTTGGCAGAAGGTCGTCTTCAAGCTCTGAAAAGGAGATTTAACCGGGATCCTGGCCTAGAGGAAAAGTACCGCTCCGTCATAGATGACTATGTTACTAAAGGATATGCAAGACAGCTAAACGAAGAAGAGGCCTCTAAGAGATCCAAGATCACTTGGTACTTACCACACCACCCGGTGCTGAACGTTAACAAGCCCAACAAAGTACGCGTGGTATTTGATGCTGCCGCTAAATTTGATGGCACTTCCCTGAACGATCGGTTGTACCATGGCCCAGATCTCACAAATAATCTGGTTGGCGTACTTATTCGCTTTCGAGAAGAAGAAACTGCGTTCACAGCTGAAGTAGAGGCGATGTTCCATCAAGTCAAAGTTCTTCCAGAGGATGCAGACGCCCTAAGATTCTTGTGGTGGAATGCTTCTTCAAATCTCCCTCCTAACGAATATCAGATGTTTGTCCACATATTTGGTGCAACTTCATCCCCTTGCTGTGCCAACAAGGCACTTCGACAGACGGCAGACGATAATAAAGGCCGGTATAGCCCTGAAGTCATCAAGACCGTACACAGAAATTTCTACGTTGATGGTGTACTGAAATCTGCGCCGACAACAGAGAAGGTGATTTGGCTTGTAGACCAGCTGACCATGCTACTGAGTGAGGGCGGCTTCCACCTAACGAAGTTCACAAGCAACAATAGGCAGGTGTTAAAGGCCCTCCCACAAGAGGAACGAGCGAATCCTTCTATCAATCTCGACCTCAGCCAACTTCCTATCAGCCGCGCACTTGGATTACACTGGGATGCAGCTTCGGATACCTTGCAATTCAAGGTTGTTCCCACGAACAAGCCTCCAACTAAACGTGGCATTCTTTCGACTGTTAGTTCCCTATTCGATCCACTTGGTTTTTTGGGCCCGTTTCTCCTCCCTGTCAAAGTCATGCTTCAAGAACTATGGAGAATGGACGTCCAGTGGGATGACCCTATTCCAGAGCCTTTGCTAACACAGTGGAATGGATGGGTAGAGTCTCTGCCCCTTGTTGCGAACATCAAGATTCCGCGATGCTTCAAATCATTTTCTAGCACCCGAGTCATCACAGATGTCCAAATGCACTATTTTTCTGACGCATTTAACAAAGGTTACGCTGCAGTTGGCTACTTAAGGCTCGTTGATGATACAGGAAAGGTCCATTGCGCCTTTGTTATGGGAAAGACCCGCAATTCCCCGCTGAAACAGTGGTCCATACCGCGTTTAGAGTTACAGTCAGCAGTGGTAGCTACACGCTTGCATTTACTGATACGCGACGAGCTTGACATACCCCTTCAAGGTGTTACGTTCTGGACAGACTCTTTGACGACCTTGCAGTTCATTACGAACGAGAAGAGGCGATTCAAGCCATTCGTTGCTAATCGAGTGAACGAAATTCATGAAGCCTCGACTCCTCAGCAATGGCGACATGTGCCAACATCACTGAACCCAGCTGACGATGGTTCCAGAGGAATGACGCTACATGATCTTGACCCAAATTGCCGCTGGCTCTCTGGCCCAAGTTTCCTCCTGAAGCCCGAAGAACATTGGCCAGTTAGAAGGATTGGCAATATTCCAGAAGACGACAGTGAAGTTCAAGTTGAAAGAACTGTCATGGTGATTGACCGTGGATCATCACTGGACCTGCTTCTGCGTCGCTATTCATCTTGGCCTCGCCTCTTAACTCTTGTCGCCTGGTTGTTACGTTTCGTTAACCATGTTCAGAACAAAGGAACTTCTACTGAGAGAGGTGGAATATCCCTTTCAGAGATACGGTGCTCTACCAAGAAAATTGTACAGTTGGTACAACGCCAAGCCTTTGCCGAAGAGATTGATTCCTTAGTCGAAGGTCGTCCAGTTAAATGTCAAAGCAAGCTTGCAACTCTTCTTCCTGTACTCGTAGAAGGAACCGTACGCGTGGGAGGAAGAATTCGTCACGCTCCTATCGCCTTCGAAGCTGCCCATCCGATGATACTTCCTAAAGATCATCCAGTTTCTACCCTGATCGTGCGCTACTACCACGAAATCCTGGGGCATGCCGGTCGAGAGCACGTACTTTCCTTCATACGACAACATTTCTGGATTATTCAAGCAAGGTCACTCGTGCGCCATGTTCTACGAAGATGCATCGATTGTCGCAAGCGAAATGAAGTCCCCATGACTCAGTTGATGGCTGACCTGCCAAAGGAACGTCTCACTCCCTATGATCGGCCGTTCACCTACACAGGAGTCGACTTCTTTGGCCCATTCTACGTGAAGCGTGGTCGGAGTTCAGAAAAGGTGTACGGTTGCCTCTTTACCTGCCTTACCAGTCGCGCCGTGCATATAGAAGACGTGAGTTCATTAGAGTCCGATGCCTTTATTCAAGCCCTCCGCAGATTCATCTCGAATCGTGGGTGTCCCAAAGAAATCTGGAGTGATAACGGAACAAATTTCGTCGGAGCGGATAAGGAAATTCGCAACTCTATTCGTCAGTGGAATCAGGATGATCTTAACAAGCAACTGATTAAGGACGGGATTAATTGCTCCTTGTGCCCAATGTTCCAGTGGAAATTTCAGCCTCCAACCGCGAGCCATATGAATGGGGTCTGGGAACGGTTAATTCGAAGTGTGCGTAAGACCATGAAGGCGATCCTTGGCAATCCAGATGCGTTGGTTGGACTGGAAACCTTACGCACGGTCTTCGCAGAGGTTGTCACCATTCTCAACAGTCGTCCGCTTACTCCCAGCAGCGATGATCCAAGCGACCCGGAGCCACTCACTCCGAACCACCTTCTGCTGCAACAGGAAAATCTCGCTCTGCCCCCAGGTCTGTTTGTTCGCGAAGATCTTTACAGAAGAAAACAATGGAGGAGAGCCCAATTCCTTGCTGACTGCTTCTGGAAACGGAGGCTAAGAGAATACGTTCCAGCTTTACAGCAACGCCAAAAATGGGCTCGCGAGAAAGGAAACTTGAAGGTCAATGATCTTGTAATGCTTGTGGATGAAAATTCCCCTCGTGGAAGATGGCTCCTTGGCAGAGTTATAAAGATCTATCCTGGCCACGACCAACGCGTCCGAGTTGGAGAAGTCAAAACGAAGAATTCAACGCTCGTGAGGCCGATTTCAAAACTTGTATTGCTGGAAGAAGAAGATTTATTCTCAGAAATCTCTTGGACAGTTTGATTGCGCTAGTTCTAAGAACTTTCAGTGACTGATTAATTGATTCGCTTTTATTGCTGAATTTCCGCAAATTCAGCGAAGCCCCCCAGGATGTTGCGGTTTTTGTTAATTTACACTTTTCCATGTAGTTTTTGTTTTCCGTATCTTTATCCGTGTTAATTGTGTCCTGCACCCTTCATTCCTTCCTGAACAATTTTTCGCACTATATGTAAATTCAGTGGTATATAATATTTTCAACACTTTCATTTTATCACTCACCCACCTAAATCCAGCAATTGGTAAGTGTTTTTTCAGTCGTCCTGTGTTTTGGTTTCAGTTGTCATTTTCGCGTTTATTCTTTTTATAGTCGTTCTCAGTTGTTTCCTGTACTTTCTCTGATAGGTATTTTACCAAATCCCTTGATTTGAGTGAATAAATTGCTGATTGAAACCTGTGAGTCTCTTCGTGGCCCTTGCCACTTCAGTGTTAAAGGCTGATAATTTAGACAGGGATTTTGACTTGCACTAATGTCGTGAGCAACATCTGTTGAAATTTGTTGCACTGTGTAGCCTTGTCATTAGAACTTTTGCACATAATCGGAGCTTGCTATAAGTTATTGTTTTTCTGTTATTATCTTTTCTTGTATTAACTTTTTCACTGGCAATTGTCAAACCAAATTTTACAATAAAAATTATTACAGTTTCTTGTACATTAACATCAGGATTGTAATCACCCAGGCTTCATGTTGTAGTCAAAATTTTGTCCATCATGTTTGAGGTCAAATATCCACCTGCTAAATATTATTCTTTCACAATACATATTAAAAGTTATGTTTCTATTTCTGATTTTATTTACACAAGTTACTTTGTATTGATTTAGCACTGTAGACCTACATTTATAAACAAACAAATTCCTGAATCTTAACTAAAATAAGTTAGGGATTGTTCAATAAAATTATCCCTTTTATGACATGCTGTTGTTCTTTTTCATCTACATACTTCTTGTACATTCTCAGCAGCTTATTCTGAGACTCACTGGAAATTTCAGTCACAAATGTTCTTGTGATTTTGGAAAGTTCAAAGTAGTACAAGATTTTGAAAAGGTTCATTCAAGATCCTTGAAGATCTTTTGCATTGCAAGATTATTGAAGATCTTCAAAGATCTTGGCAAGAGCTGCAAAGGATCCTGTAGGATCCTTGAAGATCTTTGGCAAGGTTATTGAAGATCCTCAAAAATCTTGAAAAGGTCTGCAAAGGATCCTTGAAAATCCTTTTAAGATCTTTTGCAACATAATTGAAGATCCTCAAAGATCTTGGCAAGTTCTGCAAAGGATCTTTGCAGATCCTCAAAGATCCTGGAAAGATCTGCCAAGGATCCTTAAAGATCTTGACAAGATCTTGGCAAGATCTGCAAGGATCCTTAAGGATCTTTGAGGATCCTCAAAGATCTTGGCCAAGATCTTCAAGGATCTTGGCAAGAAAGTTGAGGATCCTTAAGGATCTTGGCAAAGATTTTTGAGGATCCTTAAAGATCTTTGCAAGATTGTTTAAGGATCCTTAAAGATCTTCATAAGGATCCTCGAAGATCTTCATGAAGATCTTTGAGGATCTTTAAAGATCCTCAAAAGATTTTCACCAGGGATGATCACTCCAACGGTGATTCTGTAAATTGTGAGACGGGAGGTATCAGCTCTTTCTTGGGGAGCAAAGGTCTATTTATCCGTTTGTAGACATCTTCACTGTCTAAGTCGAAGTCAGAGCTGAGTCACGCAACGCTTCTGAAGTGTGCTCATTAGATAACGTACATAGATCCGAGATGGGGACATGAACAAACTTAGAGAATTTCAGGGCAAAAAACAAAGACATAGAAAAAAAAAAAACAGTCGTATGATCTTAACAACTCCAACGACAACAATCAAAACTTACTCATTCCATTTCTGTCAAATTCGTAATGAGCACATCCTGAAAAGAGCCTAGGTAATTCGTCCTTATGCTCACTCATTTTAAGATGGATCCTCTAAAATGTTAACTAAGTGCTTGTGAGTGAACAGAATTGAAGTTAACGTACCCTCGGTCGGTTTGTCCTTGATTAATGTCTTCAACATAGCTATTTGTCCGATAGCTAAGCCCATTTTTTCAAATTGAGCATCAGAGATCATTTTCACGGCCCGCATACTGTACACCTGGGGAAAGAAATGCAATAATAAAGCTATGGTTTAATTGTTTTGGTATTGGAACAAAATACATATTTCACCTTTACTCAAACTGCGCAAAGGAGTATTTATCTGGAGAAGTTAAATTCAGTTAATTGTATGATGGATGAAAATCAAACAAAAATAGCTCTGGATTAAATGCTGTATTTCCGAGAACTACTTTTCGTAGGGAAATAATCGTCATAAATTTGTAACCTGTCGTAAAGCTTATTCAATTCCACATTCACGATACTGATCTTAACCAACAATCTCAACCATTATTTGCAACTAATCCACTTTGCTGAGAATAAAGGGGAGGAGGCCTATTGAGCACCAAGTGTCCCAGTCAGTTGTGGCCGAGATTAAAGGTCGCTTGATTCCATGCAACCCTCAATTTTTTTGGCACATCATGGTATAAAAATCTAGGTACATCCCTCCTCCTTCTCTAGCCCTTCCCACTTTTTAGATGATGTATTTCTTTAAATACGGTTCCTTTTTTTAGCACTGGAATGTATATTTAATGCCCTTTGATCATTAAGTGTTATTTTAACTAAGACATCACTGTCGTAAAAAAGCTTACAATAAATTACTTTATGCTGCTCAAACACTTGTTTTAACTCTGGAAAATTTTCGTCCAGGAAAATTACAAGCTGCAAGAAAATATCCATAATTAATTCATCTACTATTGGTTGACCCAGGTTGAGGAGGGGGAGGGGGGGGGGGGGGGGAGGAGGCAACGTTTTTGGTACTCCCAATGTTGACAAGAACGTTTCCCACTTCTTCAAATTTTGTTCTTATCTCTGGATTCCCTGTGGCCGGATTTTTATCTTGCACTTCTCTTGTGCACTAATTTGTTTAGTACATGTAACTGCCCAGCCCCCACCCCTATCAACAAAAAAAATGCTCTGTCCCCATCCTGTTTGAAGGTAAGTCTTTCAGTCGTCTTTGCTGATCTGTATTATTGTTTACATTCGCAAAGTTCTCAAGGAGTAAACAAGGAAAATAACTACACCATAAATGCTGGTCTTGAATGTACAAATTCTCACACAGATAGTGGGGCATACAGTTGATAGCCTTTACTGATACGCTGCACGATTTCACACATCATTAACAAAGGAATTAAAGCCAGAATTACAGGGACTTGAAAATGTTGCTAGTACTAAAATGGGGTACTGCAGTATTTGTAGGGATGAGGAGAGGGGCACTTAATTTTAAACAGTGATAATTTCTCACAGAAAGAAGCAAAATATATCACAGAAGAAGTATGATTTATTACAATTACAATTTATTTGGTACAGCCGTTTCTTGAAAGAGGATTATTGAAAATGCTAGTGAGATCACAAAATTAATGTATTACAGTATTGCAATTGTGACTGCTTAAGAATAAGAAAATTTCAAGAACAAAAGAATTCCTATTTATTTATCTCTAAGGAATCAAAACTAATTTCGTTTGAACACGGACCCCAGCAAAACCATTTTTGTTCAAATCACATTTCGATGAAAAATTTGATTCAGATGATTGGCATGACTTTGATACTACATTAATTTTGCGATTCATTCTATTTTTTCCCTTCTCTTCATCCTGAAAACTGAATGGTCCGGCGAATCTCAAAACTGTCGGACCGGAAATGGCGTGACTGTGAAACGGTGATAAAACATTGTGATGAGACATTGTGGCGTCAGCGAAACCGGTTCAGATTGGTCAAGAAAGAAAAAATCACGAGCACTGAGCAAGGAAGTCGACAAGCGAGAGAATTCTGTAACCTCTTATTTAGTTTTTTGAAATAAATGAAACATTGTCGGTCTCGAGTTTGTAAAAGGTCTAGGAATGTCAAATTTTAAAATTGAGAGTCTCGCAAACCACCATAAACAAATTAACAGCAACAAAACAAAGAAAAACAAAGAATAATCGTAATAAACGGTTCAACTGTGAAACATGTAGGTTTCGATCAATTTTGCTCGTAAATTACCGTATTTTGCCTGTCGAGAACACAACAAATAGCTATAAATCTAGCTATGATTAAAGCTATACAAAGAGCGCGTGACCTTCAAAACTTCAGTTCAACAAAAGGCGTGTGCTGCTCGCCGGATATAAAGTAGTTTTATGATACCTGTGACTGATTGTCTACTTAAAGATATAAATTTAACAGAAAACCAACCAGTTTCCATTCATCAGGAAATAATTTCTAGTAGGAGGCACAGAGTGCTGTAAAAGTCTCGTGGTCGATTTCTATCTAGATCACGGCCTCTCGGTGGTTCCGCGCTCGTATTTTTGAATCGCGACGTCTCTGCCTCGGATTTAAACAAACTGAATAGTCTAAGTCTCGGTCTCAAATTTTAGTTGAGGGTCTCAGCGTCTCGGTGAGCATCAGATTTTACAATTCTATACCCCTGACATTGAACTACTGATCTGTAGTCACCAAGCAGTCACCATTGTGCCGCCATTTTTCAAAACTATGATCATTGTAATCATGTTGTAATCGCACCAGACGCGCGTCATTTCAAGTATATGTAAAAAAACAAAGTCTCCTCTTCCTATACTCTCCTTGAAATAAATTGCCTTACCTCCTCATCCATTTTAATGATCTTTGCCTTCTTTGACTGAGTCCACGGTGCGCAAAATGGTTCACGATGGTTCGAAATGGTTTGCGGAAGAAGGAAGTCGGAAGTCGGAAGTCGGAAGTCAGAAGTCCGAAGTCCGAAGTTGGAAGCGGAACTCAGAAAACGGAAGTCGGAAGTCGGAAGTCGAAAGTCGGTAGTCGGAAATCGGAAATCGGAAGTCAGAAGTCGGAAGTCGGAAGTCGGAAGTCGGAAATCAGAAGTCGGAAGTCGAAAGTCGGAAGTCAGAAGTCCGAAGTCCGAAGTCCGAAGTCCGAAGTCGGAAATCAGAAGTCGGAAGTCAGAAGTCGGAAGTCGGAAGTCGGAAGTCGGAACTCAGAAGTCCGAAGTCGGAAGTCGGAAGTCAGAAGTCCGAAGTCCGAAGTCCGAAGTCGGAAGTCGGAACTCAGAAGTTCGAAGTCCGAGGTCGGAATTCGGAAGTCAGATGTCCGAAGTCGGAAGTCCCTTCTCGGCTTTCATAGGTCTTTAATGACGTGTTATGATAGGGACATTTTCAAAAGGGCGGCCATCTAAGATCCTCCGTGTTCGATATATTTGGTGATTGTCCGAAAACCTCAAAAAAATATCGGCCAAAAAGTAATCAAAATGAAACGAAAAAAAGACAATGATATGAAAACATGAAAATAACTGCAAGAAAATTATTATTTTGTATTTTAAAAACAGGAGTCTTCCAATTTCTAAAATACCTGCCTGTTAATGTTGATTGATATGGTAACACTAAATTCACATTCAACAAAAGTCACGATTTTTTTGTTGTTCTTGTTCTTTGCCAACTGTTAAAAACCGTTATAGTAGTTATTTATTGTAGAAGCTTGAGCTAACATTTCTGATTCTTTACTAGATTTAGCTTTAGAGCAGTTGTCAGTAACTTTCGAGAATCCGGCGACAGAAGCGAAAATTCGAATTTTTTTTTAATTTGCCCCAAAAAACCCTTTTGGTAGCGTTTACTCGGGTTGACACTTTCACAATCGTTTTTACATCCCTTGTGCTTGCTTCTAAACTATATTTTATCTCCACCTGAACATTCTTTCATTTAAAGTTGCCCACGTAAAGAATACAATGTTTGCTATTCCTTAGATGGAGTGATTTTAGCCATATTTCAGATGACCATATCATCAAGGGTATACAAATATACTGGTAATGAAATCACTTTTTTGAACGGGCAATTGTTCTTATTTATCATGTTAAAATATTTAGTTTGGCCCGTGAAAAGCAAGCGCGCTAGGTCGAAGTGTGTGGAATGCACTTTGACACAATTCGCCATTTCAGTACTTCATGTTCCTCCTGTTACTTTGCACTTATCAATACACTTCACGGAAGCTTTTAAATAAAAGCCAAGGTCTCTGTGTTCATTTCATGCTTTTATACACGTAAATAGCTAGCTTCAAAATTGAGTGCTCCCTATATTAGCATTAGGTTATCAAATGATAAAAAAATTTTCGAGTTTATATTGAGCCGTTCAAGCGAGATGAAAGAGCCGTTCGCACGGAAATAACTTGAAATCAGTGAAATTAATACCCTGTCTCTCATATCATGCTACACTTCCAAACTACCGTTATTATTAAGCTAGAAAGTGTAAATGCTCCCTTTTTACGTGACCTAAAACAGAATTTGCCTAAAATATTACGAATAAAGTCCACCACAAGAAAAAACTGAAAAAATCGCGCACCGACGTAAATGTAAACATCAGCCGTTTCTCGACTTGCTACATGGTTGAAACGCGTCCGTTACTTTACCTCTGTATACATTTATGATCAGAAAGTAGAAACAAAAAATCTTCTCTATGCCCATCTGTATAAATGCACTCGCCAATCAGGCTTTGATTTTCTGTATGTTTGTCGAAAATACTGAAGAATAGTGCAACATAATAATTTGTTACTGACTCAGTTGACTCATTCAATCACAACCGGATACATGTAACACGGCTGGAAACTAGATATAAAGAAATGCTCTTACCTGTCTGCAATTGTTACTCACATTATATCTGGCGATATCACATCCCCGTGGCAAGGCCGAAAATTGTCTCAAAATCCGCATATTAGAGATTCAAAGTTTTGAACAACGCAACAACTTTCATTGCGTGACAAGTGAATGTGATACACAAGCGCGCGAAAAGCACCGGAATAAACAATGTCAAGATTCGCCCTTGAGATGACAGTGCGAAAATGATTTTTGGAATTACAAGAAGAAATTGAGGCAAGTCAAGGTCTGCAAGGTATATTTAATGGACTGAAACAATAATCATGTTGTTTTCCTCTTCTGAGATTCACTCTTTATTGTCTGTGCCGGATTCTCATCAATAAAATAACATTACAGGAAAAGTAAAACCGAAATTATTAAATTTAAATCAAGTTAACAAATTAAGAGCGAGTGCACAGAAAAATCGAGCAAACCGTGGCCACAGTTTAAAACGTAACCCACCGTCATTTTCAGTTTATAATAACGTTTTAATGAGTTTATAACACTCCTGGTCTTTAAATTTCAAAATGCGGCTGAGTTTGGGAAATATTTGAAATTTTCGATTTCAACGGTCCGCAGGCCTAAAATTAGACGCTGAACACGGCAAAACAGCCCAGTGACAGAATTGAGCTGACTTTCATAAACGAGCGAATATATTGGGAATCCTACACTCAAATTTCACAGAACAGATATCTAGCAACTTCAAAACGGCACATTTTTCAATTTCGACAAGAAAATATCACCGAACGAGCACAATTCTGATACGTAATTTGCATAATGCTTATAAATACAACAATTTACCGCTAAAACCAAAATCGAATTTTTTATATGGGGGAATTCTCCAAATCCCCCCAAATCCCGGTTACTACCCAAAGAGAGATAGTACTTGAATGTTATCTGAAAATCAGTCTGGTGTTCTTGCGAACGCCTCTAAAATAGATTGATTATTTTAAGGTTATTTTGCCTCAAACTGCTGCTAATTGACTCTAGGGTCAATCAACAAGTGCAAGTCACGCTAGTTTTACACGTCAATTTAAGCTCAACTGAAGTAAAAAACTGACGAGATTATTTTTATATGTACCTGTTTTAATGAAAGTGGAGTAATCTTCAAAAGGAGAGGCCGTTCAATGTGTGATTTCAGTTCTTGAGATGTTGTAGATTGGAGCATCGCGACTGCAAGCGGACCTGAGGCTAGGTCAATTTTTCTCGTGACTGCGAAATCAGAAGAACATGAAGAAATAATTCTCGCTCGAGTGTTAATTCTTAAATGAATAAACAGTCCCTTACCTGTGTTAAAATATTCTAGCGCAATTTGGTTCCTTTCCGAACGGCGACTGTGAGTAAACAAACCGGAAAAGTAGGGAACGTCTGATTGCGTGACCAGCCAATTTAAAGATTTTAAAAATTAGGGCGTGGGAAACCAACTGGCAATTTCATTTTCTTCCATTTTCAGGTGCCCTGTTTTCCTGTTTCAAAAGTCAGTGTTAACTACAATGGTTAGCAAATATATTGTCCAACTTTTGAAAATGGTACAGTAATATTCATAATATTCTATGTACTATGAATGTTCAGAAGATAATTTGCACGACGCACGAAGATAAATAAGTAAATTAAATTTCCATGTTAAAGGCTGCTTCAAAGCATGGACTATTTATGGTCTGGTGAGAGTTGTTATAGAATGAAGAAAAAAGTGTAGTACTGAAAATCACAAGCTGGATACTTCTTTTTCTATTTCCATTTCCCATTAACCATCGCAGTCTACTTTTTCACTCCAAAAGCTTTTCTCGTTTTTAAGTCTAATCTTTGAGATCTACAGTCAATGCATCCCCTGCTAACAACCAAAGATTTTATCTTGCGTAAAAACTATATAAAATTGTACTGTCTAGACTTCTTCTACTACATTTAAAACAGCGCTCAACAAAAACAGAGTGTATGAAATTAAACGGTTTAGGGGCCGACCATTTAACTCTTGAAGGGGAGGGGGGTGTTTGATTTTGAAAAATTCCATGGAGCACAAATGTAATAGAAAGGTCACGAGAAAAAAGGGAAAAAATATCCTGCCCTACAGATTGCTAGCAAAAAAAATTCTTGATGACCAAAAATCACCCACCCCCTGGCACTGCAAAGTTTATTCATTTAAGAATTAACACTCGAGCGAGAATTATTTCTTGATGTTATTCTGTTTACGCGGTCACGGGAAAACAGACCTAGCCTCAGGTCCGCTTGCAGTCGCGATGCTCCAATCTACAACATCTCAAGAACTGAAATCACACATTGAACGGCCTCTCCTTTTGAAGATTACTCCACTTTCATTAAAACAGGTACATATAAAAATAATCTCGTCAGTTTTTTACTTCAGTTGAGCTTAAATTGACGTGTAAAACTAGCGTGACTTGCACTTGTTGATTGACCCTAGAGTCAATTAGCAGTTGTTTGTGGCAAAATAACCTTAAAATAATCAATCTATTTTTGAGGCGTTCGCAAGAACACCAGACTGATTTTCAGATAACATTCAAGTACTATCTCTCTTTGGGTAGTAACCGGGATTTGGGGGGATTTGGAGAATTCCCCCATATAAAAAATTCGATTTTGGTTTGAGCGGTAAATTGTTGTATTCAAAGGCATTATGCAAATTACGTATCAGAATTGTGCTCGTCCGGTGATATTTTCTTGTCGAAATTGAAAAATGTGCCATTTTGAAGTTGCTAGATATCTGTTCTGTGAAATTTGAGTGTAGGATTCCCAATATATTCGCTTGTTTATGAAAGTCAGCTCAATTCTGTCACCTTGTTTTTTTTTGCCATGTTCGGCGTCTAATTTTAGGCCCGCGGACCGTTGAAATCGAAAATTTCAAATATTTCTCAAACTCGGCCGCATTTTGAAATTAAAACACCAGCAGTGTTATAAACTCATTAAAACCTTACTATAAACCGAAAATGTCGGTGGGTTAGGTTTTGAACTGTGGCCGCAGTTTGGCGATTTTGCTCGATTTTTCTGTGCATTCGCTCTTAAGACCTTTTGAAACCTCAATGCAGTATTTCAATACTATCATCAAACAATAAGTTATTATATTTAGGAGAGTGAAGTTTATCTTTCGCCAAGGTTTAACGCGCAAAAGTTGTGGATCAAGCTCAAAAGATGCGCAATATTTGCAATGTGTTATACGGTTAATCAATGTAATAAGGACGCTCACCATGAATGGAATGGAAAAAAAAAAAAAAAAAAAAAACACTTCTTTTTAGGTTAACTTGTTAAACCTAGCTTTAATGTCTGTTTGAGATGAGTCACTGATGGCGATAAAATGTTAACTGGAAATACACAACATTATTCTGCATTATTGCTTACGGAAGGGCCGATGAAATTTTAAGATAAGAGTTTAACCTTAATTTATTTCCTAGCGCGCACTAGTGTCAAAGGATGAGGGGCACGACTGGTATTTCTCAGATTTTCGTGTTCGGTCTAAAAGACGGTGTTATCTCTTACGGGCCGTCACTGTGTAAGTCGGACGTTGTCATTGTTAAATCCTCCTAGCGTGCTCCAGAGTATCCACCATACGAACAGCCTTTGACAAGGCCAGTGGGAGTATCTTTTGAACCTGTGTACCATAGTCCAGTGATTGTTCAAGTTATAGTGGTTTTTATATGGCATGGTTGAAGATATAACTTAATTACGAGTTCCACTTGGATTGGGTTAACCCACAGTACATGCATTGACAATGACAACGATTCTTTGCTGTTCATTCCTCGGTCTCCCTTCGTCGTTAAAGGTTTCTGACTGTTCCAGTTCACACGAAGGCCTTACTTCTCTCGGTGGTGAGAGCATATAAAGACGAACGGAGAGTTTCAATCGTAAATCATAATTCCTGGAATAAAGTCAAGTAATGCATAACAGTGGATTTCTGTTTAAAAAAATAGGGAAAGTCAGAGAAAGAAATAAAATGTTCTTTCATGCTCTCAGTTTCACTCAAATGGAAACACTTTACCTACCTTAGCAACAACACTATTTCGTCCTGAATTTCTTTATAGGCCCGATCTTTTGTGCCTTTTTAGATGCGAGCGAACGTCCTTTTTGCATTGATTAAGCGTATAACACATTACAAATCTTGCGCATTTTTTGAGCTTGATCCGCACGGAGAGGTGCCATGGCGAAAAAAAAACTTCACTCTCCTAAAACTTTTTGTTTGAGGATAGTATTGAAATACCGTGTTGAGGTTTCGAAAGCTCTTGATTTGTTTACTTTCATTTCAGTTAATTTCGGCTTTATTTTGAGGAAAATAAAGGTTGTTGTTGTTGTTGTTGATGATGGCAATTCGGTACAATCCCCAGGAGGAGAGGGGGGGGGGGGGGTGGGATGGGGGGAGAGAAGGACACATGATTTTCGTTTTAATCCGGCAATCAAATATACCTTGAAGACCTTGACTAGCCTCAATTTCTTCTTGTAATTCCAAAAATCATTTTCGCACTGTCATCACAAGGGCGAATCTTGACATTGTTTATTCCGGTGCTTTTCGCGCGCTTGTGTATCACATTTCACTTGTCACGCAATGAAAGTTGTTGCGTTGTTCAAAACTTTGAATCTCTAATATGCGGATTTTGAGACAATTTTCAGCCTTGCCTCGGGGATGTGATATCGCCAGATATAATGTGAGTAACAATTGCAGACAGGTAAGAGCATTTCTTTATATCTAGTTTCCAGCCGTGTTACATGTATCCGGTTGTGATGAATGAGTCAACTGAGTCAGTAACAAATTATTATGTTGCACTATTCTTCAGTATTTTCGACAAACATACAGAAAATCAAAGCCTGATTGGCGAGTGCATTTATACAGATGGGCATAGAGAAGATTTTTTGTTTCTACTTTCTGATCATAAATCTATACAGAGATAAAATAACGGACACGTTTCAACCATGTAGCAAGTCGAGAAACGGCTGATGTTTACATTTACGTCGGTGCGCAATTTTTTCAGTTTTTTCTTGTGGTGGACTTTATTCGTAATATTTTAGGCAAATTCTGTTTTAGGTCACGTAAAAAGGGAGCATTTACACTTTCTAGCTTAATAATAACGGTAGTTTGGAAGTGTAGCATGATATGAGAGACAGGGTATTAATTTCACTGATTTCAAGTTATTTCCGTGCGAACGGCTCTTTCATCTCGCTTGAACGGCTCAATATAAACTCGAAAATTTTACCTGAAAGGAATCATTTGATAACCTAATGCTAATATGGGGAGCACTCAAGTTTGAAGCTAGTTATTTACGTGTATAAAAGCATGAAATGAACACAGAGACCTTGGCTTTTATCTAAAAGCTTCCGTGAAGTGTATTGATAAGTGCAAAGTAACAGGAGGAACATGAAGTACTGAAATGGCGAATTGTGTCAAAGTGCATTCCACACATCTCGACCTAGCGCGCTTGCTTTTCACGGGCCAAACTAAATATTTTAACATGATAAATAAGAACAATTGCCCGTTCAAAAAAGTGATTTCATTACCAGTATATTTGTATACCCTTGATGATATGGTCATCTGAAATATGGCTAAAATCACTCCATCTAAGGAATAGCAAACATTGTATTCTTTACGTGGGCAACTTTAAATGAAAGAATGTTCAGATGGAGATAAAATATAGTTTAGACGCAAGCACAAGGGATGTAAAAACGATTGTGAAAGTGTCAACTCGAGAAAACGCTACCTTGTCTTGAACGAGAGTTTTAAAAATGTACCAATTTGCATAATTTCAATCGGGCCATCGGTCGCGTTCTGGCCGATTTCGAACTTTCTCAATTTTTGCCAAAATAAAAATTCGCTAGAACTTTTGAATATTATTTTTGAAAATAGTTCACCAAAAGGGTCTTTTGGGGCAAATAAAAAAAATTCGAATTTTCGCTTCTGTCGCCGGATTCTCGAAAGTTACTGACAACCGCTCTTCAAGAGAATCTTATGAAGCTGAAATCTTAATTCTCCTGTTAATTCCCTAATTATTTGACAGGAAATGGTTCACGCCAATGTTATTGTAATAAAACTTCCTAGTTAAACACTTTAAACGTTTCCTATATTTATTTCATTGGAATGTATGGCTTCTAGGTGCTCTAATTGATGCAAAATATCAAGTATCCGTTTAATTATAAGTAAATATAATTACTCTTTTCTTTTCAGGATACTTTGGCTGAATAAAATAAAAGATCTACCAAAAGATGTTTTCTCAAAGCTATCGACGTTAAAGGCCCTGTACGTTTATTTGTTTTGTTGTTGTTTTAAATTGTGCCCTAAACAAACAAACGGTGCTGCCGTTTGTTTGGTAAGCTCCCTTCCCACTAATATTGCTATTTCTAGCATTAGACTAACGTTTTTTCAAATTTTTAGAAATCAACAAGCTCGAAAAATAACCAATAAAAACTACTTCTTTGCAGGGATTTGGATGAAAATGAAATTCATAACCTACCTCCGGAATTATTTTCCAAGCTATTGGTGTTGAAAAACCTGTACGTCTATTAGCATTTATTTTCTTTCTATTTACCTTCGTTGTCAAAGGTTTTTTCTTTCTTTAGACAATGTACTTTGTACTTATTGAATCATTGGAGGGCAAGCCGGTTATCTTTTTTTTTTTTTTCCGGAAGGAAGGTACGAACGTTAAACAATTTAATAGGGTATATAGTTAATCCAGAAGGTATTTTCTTATAAGCAACTACTTTAAATACAGTCTCGTTAATGGTCTCCTGGTTTTGCTGCTTTAAAATACACAACATAATACATAATATAAACTAAATTCGATTTTGAGACGACATTACGGCTTTATAATGACGGTTAGTTGGGAGAAAAAGATATTTTGGCAAATAAGATGACGCTTTTGAGAAGGATCCAGTGAATACAAGACACTTACACTCGGTAGTTGTAGGTAGAGTACAAGAAGATCAGCGAACCTCTTACATGTCCAGCAGAGCTCAGATCCGCTTGCCCATAACGCACTACACGACATTAGTGCTATCGCGTAAATTTGTATGCAAATCGAACACTATCGAAAACCCAAGAAACGAAAAACGGAAGTCGATAATTCATTAGTTTAATTTTTTTTCACATTTTTTGTGGACACCTTGTGGTTCATTCACAGAAATGATCTATGCGCGCCAAACCCATTTAAGTGCCGTGCTATTTCAAAACCACGCTTATTATTTGCACTAACCCTATTGGCTAGACGTATGCTACTATCCGTACCTGGTACAACCCACCTCCATCGGATTATCACGTGAGCACCACGCCTCAATATAAATTACATTATGTCGGGCCATAATGCTTGCTTTATCAAGTTGCGCCCAAACAAGCGAGCGAAAGACTTGGAAAAAATTTCGGATACAAAAGGCAGGGAGCGTTTCAAGCATTGTGCAAATAAATTGAAAAAGCTACTCAAGCGCCACTGGCGCCCACTAGCACCTTGTCGCGAACAAGTGATCCCACGCCTACAGAAATCTACAGTCATTTTAGGGTTTGTCTATTTTCAGAGTCTTTCCTCGTTGTACATTTTACCAGTGAAAAGTTTAATTCAATTTAAGTGAGACATTTGCACGTTAACTGATAAAAACATAAAACCTTCAGTTTAACCATTTAAATATGGAATAATGACCGTCTGGTATTTACAAGGATGCTCAGTGTTGCACCAAATGGTTTTACGTTCATATGGACAATTATTTAATGTAAGACTAGAAAATGATCATTTTTAAAATGTACGGTGTATTTTGAATTGTTCCTCACTTCAAATGAAATACTAAATAATCTTAATTTCATTATAGGTTTTTGTCAAAAAACAGAATTAATATTCTACCAAAAGGAATATTTTCTAACCTGTCCTTGTTGGAGACCTTGTAAGTCACTATTGAATCGTTTAGCATTATTTTGTTTCTTCATGATCCTTTTCTTTTTCCTTTGGGAGGTGATACCAATTTTTTTCTTGGAATTAAGAGGTTTACAGTCAGCCGACCTTAACCTTTCTTGAATTACTTTCTAAATAACTTATTAATAAAGAACTTTCAAAACTTTCCTTAAACCATTAGCATACTCGTGATTAAGTCTTTGCTCGTGATAATGGTAAAAGAAAGACGGAAGTAGGTCTTATCTCTGTTTTCAAGGAGGCTTATTTAAGTTTGGTTCGGATAGGTATCCGATCAAGGAAAAAATATATTTTTCATCATCAGCATTTTGTTTCAGGACTATCCCCTATTGAGTGTACATGCGATCCGTTATAAAAATAATCAATGATCAAATTAATAAATAAACAAAAGAACTAAAAAGAAGTAAACCATCCCCGCATTCAATAAAAGTAAGGAATATATGAAACATCTTATGTTTGGACTCTCGAGATTTTACTGAAATAATCTTTTCCTAGGCGAGATACAGGTTAAGCTACAGATAGTCATTCATGTATCTTTTTTTTTTAATACCTCTGTAGCATGTGTTTCTGTATACCAAATGATAGCAGTTCAACGTCCAGATGGCAAAATATAAGCACTGAAGTGGACTACAATAATAATAATGATAATAATAATAATAATAATAATAATAATAATAATAATAATAATAATAATAATAATAATAATAATAATAATAATAATAATAATAATAATAATAATGACAATAAAAATCTGCGATAAAATATTGTAAAACATAGCACGGCGTTTCGACGTTTCCAGAACGTCATTATCAAGTGAAAGTAAAATAATTAAATCGTAACGTAAACAACGCTATGCTGATTTACGATGCGTGGCTTGGTCTCTTTAAGCTTTAGGTCTTGCTCAAGTTTCTTACTGGTGTAGATTGGTCATGTGCGCTGATTCAGAATCTTATGTCACTGATTCTGGGCCTTCTTTCTTAGATGAAATTGTCGACATAGTTTAAACGACAAATTGATTGTCCTCGGCGATCTGTCGCGATTGACTTTTCCAAGCTTCCACTGCTTGAGAAATATCCAAAGCACGATCGAGGGTCAAATCCCCTTCTACAAGAAGCTTAATTCGTTTGCAGGTTCTTGGCCAAAAAACTATCAATGAGTTGATTGCAGATAAAACTATCGATCGACGCAATCATCGAGAAAGTCACAAAAAGCGGCTAACTGAAGTAAGCGTGCGACGAATTGTGCTACAGTCCCACCTTCCTTCTGTCTCTCCTGTCGAACAGTTTGTGACGATTGTGCGAAGTGTATTGAGTTTTCTCTGCGGCCTGTTTCGTGAAGGGCTTCCAGTTTCGGTAAGCGTGTAAAAGAAGTCTTGAAAATCTGATGCTGCGGTATGAAGAACTTAGTCTAACTGGAGTTTTTGCTAGTCGATTTTCCAACTAGTAGCATCGGACAAGAAAATGAAGCTTTTGGGCCATTTTTGGCGGAATCGGAGTTTTATCTGTTCAAATCGGTACGGCAATGGTAAGTTCTGTCGATCATGGTCACCCAAAAGGTAACTACTTTTCACAGCAATTCATTACTAGCACGGCTGACTATCCGCCATTGCTTTCAAAACGTGTTTCGGGGGTTTTAATCGAGGTTCCAAAAGCATAGTGAGAAAAATGTAATTATTACAGTACTAATGTCCCCTTCTAACGGTCCGTATGTTGACCGACTATCACTCGTACGATCTGTACAGCCGAACAAAACGTCATAGTACGGAGTTTAAATAACTACGACGGCAACGAGAATGTGAAGAAAAAAGAAAGAAAGAAAGAAAGAAAGAAAGAAAGAAAGAAAGAAAGAAAGAAAGGAAATAGATAGTATTTTTTTTTTTGGGGGGGGGGGGGGGGGGGAGGGGCATACGATCTGTGCTAATCGTATGGCCCCAAAATATAACCACACGCAATAACGTATGTATTAAGGCGTTTCTTGTAACGTCTGTTTACAGCATGTTTTAGTATGTCAGTTGTATTCATTCCCTGAAGAAGTCTCCGATACTCAGTTTGCTAACAATTGTATCAGTAACTCAGAAGACGCCACATGGAAGACCACGGCCGCAGTGGACTCAGGAAAAAACACAAATAGCTCTTTCTGTCTAAGAAGAATAGAGGAGCTTCCCTTGAAAGACAAGCGATTGCGCGAGATTCACAAATTACAGAACTCCGTAGCGCCAATATCACCGCTTCAGACGTACCTATTAAGAACTCTCCAGATGTTAAACTAGACCCCGCATTTGTATCTATCTTGGAAAAGAAAGTACACTTGCTGGTTGATGCAGAGAACGGTCTTTCCCGCTCCCTGGCGAGAATAAAGCATTTGGAGGAACAACATCAGCAAAAAAGCGTCTCTAAAGATTTGAAGATCAAGCCTATTAAAGCTAAAAGCAAGTCAGAGGATCTTCAGAAGAAGTTTGACGAAATCATCCAAGAAGCCGGGAACTCAAACTTCTCGACGCCACGCTGGAGAGTCTGTGAAGAGAAGTCCTCAAAACAAAAAACTCCATGGTTAGTTTTAAGGAGGACTTAAAAACAACTCTAAGCAGATGGAGATCTTCCCTTCGTCTCTAGGACGGGAAATCAAGTGGTAAAGCGGATTTATTGACCGCATACGCTAATAGATTCGTGGATGATCTCTATTTCCAGTACGCAGCTCATAACACATCTAAACCTCTCCAAGAATCCCTGATAAAAGAAGAGAAAGCCAAGAAGCGTCAGCTTGGAATGGAAATCCAATTTACAATGACCGAGGAATCTATTCGTGACATTGTTAAGACTGAAGTTCAGCGCCTCGGCAGCGAGCAGTAAAGTCAAAACTCTCGTCTTGGCCGCTCGAGTCGCAAGGATAACAATTCGTCTGGCAATGTAAACAAAGCTCAACAAAAACGAAGTTCCTCATCCAACAGGGGCACCCAACGACAACTTTCTCTCAGATTCTTTGAAACGTTATTTTAGACGATCTAGAGTGGCTTTAAAGCTCTATAGGTTCATTTTAGGCAGCGCTATAATATTTTTATCTGTTCGGTCATTCTAGGGGAACTTGAGTCTTTTCGAAATTAGTAGGGCATTTTTGTTCATTTCCCGAAAACCTTAGGTCTTATTTTCTTTCCGAAAATCTTAGCTGACCTTTTTTCGGTACTCGAAACAACATTTTGATCAATCCGAAAACACTAGGCTATAAATATTCCCATATCACGAGAGTTCGTGGTGAAAATTCTCTTTAAAAAAAAATTGAGGAGATTAAGGGCCTTCCAAACAGATAATTTACCGAAACGATCCGTTGGATGCCCCTGATCCAAAGGCAATAAATCTCGTCAACGCAGCCAAAGTACGGACAGAAGAAAACAGCCTCGAAGCCAATTGTCAAACAACAATCGGCGAGCTTCACTGCCAAAATACAGCCGCGGCAAATGAGCCAGCCACGGAACATAGACTTTCGAACCCCATACGACAAATGGCTCTTCTCCATGGCTAAACGACCTTTGTATGACCTCCTGCCTAGAAATTTCGGAAATCCACAACTTCACTTCTTTGCATTTGACTGATAGTCAAACAAGGGTCTTAGGCTTGGGTCTGAAGTTTAGGCCCACGCTGAAACCTCCTGACTTGACGCCCTTGAATTTGCAAATTCAGGACTTTTGTCGTAGTGTCCGTTTGCATAAGAAGTTCGAAGGAGGGCCGACAGACCCCGACTTTAAGCGGAGATTTTATGTAAAATCCACCTGGAATCCTCCGCGCGAAGATACAGATCTTGAGGACAACCTTCACAAGATTTGAAACATCAAGCAAAAAAAAAATAAAGCCTCACTGGAGTAGAAATCTTTCTGCTTTGCATCGCGAGGAGCTCAATCGGATCAAACAGGATGAATCTGTCAGGGTTTTGGATAAGAGTCTTGAACCAGCTTTGGTATCAACCGATTGGTTAAAAACTGAGACTTTAAGACAGCTAAATGACAGACAATCCTATACTATCATATCTAACGAAGGATGGATCGTGAAACACGGTCAGGTAATTAGCACGCGCGGTTTCTACTCTACTTATTCAGGGAGGTTAAATACATTAACAAAGTTAGGTAGATCTCTGGTAAACACAAATCCCGCAGCGGTAGCATGGTAGTATTTAAATCTACTTTTAATTGCAGTCACGCTAACATCAAGCGGGTTATCCAGGCGCGTTTAGCAGATTTAAACTGCATTGTTAGTTATAAATCTACTACTTCTTTAGCACATCTATGTACTAAATAGCTTGTTTTGGGGGGATCATACCATTAGCGCTAATCGTATGGCCCCCAAAATATAACAACACGCACTAACATATGTATCAGAACGCGTTTCTTGTAACGTCCGTTTACAGCATGTTTTAGTTATTTCGTCACAACTTAGGCACAAACATGTGCTATGTATGCTGTCCTATGTCAGTTGTATTCATTCCTTGAAGTAGTTTCCGATAGAGACGAAACGCGTCGAAAATAAACGAAAAGTATACAACTACAAGAAGTCTTCCGTTGTGTAGCCTGCATGACAGGCGCTTATTGAGCCGAGCGGGAAGCGCAAAGCACGACTCCCGAGCGCGGAGCGCAAGACGAGGGGCAAAGAAAAATAACCGCCTGTCGCCAGTCCATCCGTCATGCTCTTCCGCCCCCCGACACACCCACAAATTATATGTGACAGTAAGTTTTGAAGTGATCAATCAAGAAGCTTTCAATAATTCCCGGGAAACATATCAGGTTTCTCGCGCGAAGAAAGGAGTTTCAGCCATGTGCGAGAGCCGTGATGTCTTTCTGAACTCCGACTAAAGTTTATATATCCGAAATTTGCAACTCGACCTGTAGATTTTGAGAAAACATGGAAATTAGCTTTGAGATTTGTGTCAAGTTTTCGTCACTTCCCTCACTCTTGAGGATAGCATTTGTTTCGTTTGCAAGCGTTGGATCCTTCAAAACAACGTTCGTTTCAATGGTTCAAAGCGTTTGTTATCGTTCGTTTAGATTGTTTGAAGCGTTTGACATTTTTAGTTTCGATCGTTTCAGGCTTTTCGGAGTGTTAATCCATCGTGCTTATCTTTCGCATGTCACGACAACATCTTTTCGGTAAGGCCTTCGTCCGTTACCAGATCTTTGCATAACTACAAAAAAGGATGAATTAAGTAGATATCTTTTATAACTACTGGATATTCGAAAAACAAAAGCCACATGACACGAAACAAAACAAAACAAAACAAAAAATAGAAATTGACTAATCTTGATTAATCAGTTTTTCTCACGCCCAACAGCGCCGAAAGCCAACAACAAGCTGTGCGCCGCTTGGTAAATTGTGGCATACTCAAGATATTTCAGCGCTTATTTTGCATGAAAGCAATTTTTTGTGAATGAAACATTACATTTTAATAGCACTGGGTCCAGTTGTTCAAAGGCCGGATAACTTTATCCAGTGGATAAGTCACTATCCGTCAGTTTCAATCTGTGCAAAGATTTCAGCATTTCCTCTTGTACAAGCGAATATGCACACTCTAACCACAGTTAAGTTTAGGAGTGTACGAAAACCTTGGAAAACGTTTAACGTGAAGTATATTTAAGACCCTGAATAGTGCCTTATCCAGCGGATAAAGTTATGAAAAGCTAGGAAAAGGATTTTAAGTAAAAAATTGGAGGGATGTAGCTGTGACAGAAAGCGTCCAGTCGTGTTTTGAACTTTCCATACATTTGTCTGTATTTTTTCCCGCGAACTATTTTTAGTAGCAGTTCACGACTGGTTCGCTATACAGACAAATGTATGGAAAGTTCAAAACACGACTGGACGCTTTCTGTCACAGCTACATCCCTCCAAATTTGTTCCTAAAATCCTTTTCCTAGTGCCAAAACTTTCCAATTCACGAATTTTTCAGAAGCGATGTTTTATAAAAATTATTTGACATCGGATTTCCATACAAACACTGTTATATCAAGCCTGTTTGCCTACCCGTCAAAATGGCGTCGAAAACCGTGATAAGGCCTATGTCAATAGCCGACATTCCTGAAGCGGATCGATCAATTTAATTATCTGATAATGCAAGATAAAAAATAATAATAAAATGATACTCTCGGGAACTGCAAATTTATCGTTATTTGCGATTCACTGTACGTTTCAACTGCTTGATACGGGTCTCATTGGAAACAACTGCAGTTGATTGACGTTTATTTCGATAAGGTCAGAGTTAACAACTTCAGTAAAATTAAGCAGAGGAAACGTAAGGTACGTAAACAAACATGAAACGATCGAAACGCGCCAAATCAGCGAAGCGTTTGGAACGTTTCAAACGCTTGTTTCAGACGTTTCAAACGCACGAAGCAAACGATATGTAAACCAAAATTTTCATGTTGTAGAATTAAAAACATGTAATGCTGAATTTGTTATTCCTTGTTGAATTAACGAAGACTGCAAAGTGAAAGCCAATGGATGTGAAAGTACAACTAATGTGCATTTCAGAAAGGTAAGAATTAGGGCGAAACTTTAGTTAATCGCAATTTTAAGAGTAATTTTTCCACGGTGTTATTTCACTGTACGTTTCCTCTGCTTTTTATATATAAATATATTTAACGTAAAACAAGAGTTTTTCAGTCACCAGTACTGAGTCACCATGTTTGTTATTTGTAGTGAATTTCTCGCATTAGTATCACGTGGTATAAATTGACTAATCAGCGTTTTCCGATCACCAGACGATCGGTTGGAAGAGCATGAACAATAGACTGGCGACAGGCGGTTATTTTTCTCTACCCCTCGTCTCGCGCTCCGCGCTTGCGAGTCACGCTTCGCGCTTAATGTCTCTCTCTTCCCGCTCGGCTCAATAAGCGCCTGTTATGCAGGCTATTCGTTCTGCTGCTCACAAGTCTTTGTTAAAAAAATTAAAAAAAAAATTAAAAATCAATAAAACTGAATAAATAATTAATAAAAATATACTGAAAATTGGGGGCCATACGATAAGCGCTAATCGCATGGCCCCAAAATATAACAAAGCGCAATAACATGTATTAAGGCGCTTCTTGTAACGTACAGTATGTTTTAGTTATTTCGTCACGTTCATGGGAAGTTAAAACTTAGGTACAAACATGTGATATATAAGCTGTCCTATTTCAGTTGTATTCATTCCCTTAAGAAGTCTCCAATAGAGGCTAAACGCGTCAGAAATAAACGAAAAGTATACAACTACAAGAAGTCTTCCATTGTGCTGCTCTCTACTCTTTGTTTAAAAATTAAAAAAAAATTAAACAATGAAATAAATTGGTGCATTTTTTCGCTGTACTCGGCCAAATGACAACGTGAGATGACGAATTCAAGTTTTTGTGCCGAACGTGAGCTCATGACGGTAAAGTTTCCATTATCTGACTCAACTAAGACCAGCGCCGTTCCCACCGGTTCTGTTAGTGGATAGTTCAGCCATATTGTACAAGTTGAACGAATTGAAATAATCGCGAGGTAGTACAAGTAACGCGAAATGACATTTTCATGTGATGTTTTCGTTGACATCTCCGTCTTGTTTTCTGAAAACTTTTAGTATCACAGTTCCCGACCGTTTGAAAGGGAGCAATTTCATTAACAGACCGTCATCGGGATGATTTTTTTCTTTTACCTTCTATATAGATCTTACGGATCGTACATCTTTCACTGGCCCAGATGGTTAAAGAGATGCATGTTTCTAAAGGACCGTATATGTACTGACTACTTCTTTGCCTTACGACAGACCATACAGACTTTAAACGTAGTGGGGACAAACCGCAGACATGGCTCGAGGCACAGCGTTTTATTGTCACGCTTGGTCTGGCGCAAGATAAGCACGTGAAATTTTAATCATTCCTCTGTTAATCGGCTAAAACGGAGAGAAATATACTTGTTTTCTTCGCCTAACCACTTGTTTCCAATAAGCCTCTGGCTTCGGCATCTAATTGTAATATCTAGTCTGTGCTATATTAAAGGATTAGTGTTCATTAAAAAAAAAAGTTAACGATCCATATTTCTTCCGTCACAAACGCAGTCGAGGACGCCAATTTGCTTAAATTTCGGGAAACAGACTTCTGCTTCCATAACGTCTAAAAATAACTTAAATGAAATTCACATGTCCCAAGGGCTATACTGGGGTCTACCTCTCTGTCCCCCTATTTTCTCTTGACTTAAAATATTCTTTGCGTTTCAATCAGTTACGTTAATATATTAAGGGAGGCTGCCTCTAAGGATCAAGAATCCTCCGTCAACGAGTACATTTGGCGAATTGGTCATATTCTGTCCGAAAATATCCTTTGGTGAACTCTTTTTAAAATCATATTTAAAAGTTCTAGCGCCTTTTTAATTTTGAGCGATTCTCAAAAATTTCAAAATGCCGTCAAAGTGCGGTTTCAAAGGTTCAAATGTTCAAAAACAAGGTACGAGAGCAAAAAACCGCCAAACTGTTAAAAGAACTTCAATTAAAATCATACTCAGAGGTTTTATTAGTCCTAGAAAAGCAAATTGGACTTAGAAATCCCGCCACTCTTACCATGTTAATATTCGCCTTGTCGACTCCTGTCGTAAACTGTAACTTATATGTTGTCCACAAGTATTGATGACATTTGAAAGGCAACGAAATGCTCTGAATAGTTAGCGATTTTAAAGTTTCAGAAAATAATTGTTTACGATAAAATTTGTTGTTTTTTTTAATAGTTTAATTGATTGATGGTCAATACCGTAGATTCCGATGATCTTGTCTACACAAATCTAACAATCGAAGCTCCGACCATCGGCGGCTAAAGTTTCCTGCGCTGGTCTGTAACAGTCACTTCCACCGCTTGTTTTTAATTGGATGAGTTACGAAAAGAAGCTTTTAATAAACGTACATTTCTCTCCACCACATGGAAGTCAGTAGTAAGTTTGCTGAAGTCCTGAATAAAGAACATTTCAACAAAAAAAATGCATTCAATGATTTTTAAGGTCTCTTTTTGTTATCAGTATTGTCTTTATTTTATTGTAGACGATTTGCTTCATGGCTAATCGATGTGATCTAAAATTCTTAGTTTAGTACTTGTATATATTTTGGAATAAGATGTATCCAACGGAAAGTGACATGGGTATGCCGAAACATGCTTGCAAATTTAAAACCACCGTTAGTACAAAGCTTTCAAGTATTCTACTCCTATCTTTAAATCTTTTAACAAGGAAACGAAATTTTCAAGCGCTGTTGTTCGGTTGTCCTAAACATTACAGTTTATGTTTTGCAGAAGTCTTCAAGCAAAAGCGTTCAAAAACCCATTACTCTTTAATGTCTTTTGACAGTATATACTGATGATGATACCAAAATTAAATTACACGAAAGTTCTGTTCACTGTTTTAAAGAAACACTGTACAACCACGACATGTCATTGGTGCAACCGTTCTCTAATTGGATCAATCCATTTTTGAGCAGTCGCTTCCGGTATGCCTCGCTCTAGTGTTGACATCAGTCCGCTTACTTTTTCTACACAATCAGCAAAGTTGAAAGTGTTGAGTTCATAATTTTTTTCATTTTCTTTATCCTAACGGCTCCTTGAAGGCGTAAATGGGAAATAATTAGCATGAAGTCGAGTTTCCCAAACTACTGGTATTTTCTAATAAACAACTGATGTTGTGCACAAATTAATCCCTTGTTGGACAAATAGTTTTTGTGTCACATATGACCAGTGTTGTTTTGTGTCACATACGGGTTGTGGAACGAGACGTTTGAACCACTATGCTGCTACTATTCATCAGGCGCCTAATCAAGACCAGCAGTATGGCACCCGAAAGGCTGGGGATCAACACCTGAGGGAACAACATCGCGAGGGAAACACGTAGGGAAGCGACTAAATTTGAGCTTTTATTTTACCCCATCATGACTAAAGTCTTTCACGACTGCTTTTGTTATCGCATTACCTCAGCTTTGGTGTCACTTACGAGTTGATGATTCATACCTTGAGCAAGACTTATGGTATAATTCTAGTTTTCGGCATAAATGAATTATTTATAGAATAAGTCTACTGGACTGTGATTTTCAATATTAATGCTCGTGTAACAATTCAGCGCTTTTAATCCGGCCCGTGCTGAAAGAGAATGTTTTACTTGAGAGAAGTCCCTGACCAGTAGAATAATGTGCTTATGTTTTGAAGTTTGCCGGTTCAACTTCAGCTGCATTGTCTGTCACAAAACATATGCAATTATTGGATATTTTCGGCCCCCCAATACGCAATGTAATGCCCGTCACGATAAGAAAAAAATTCAGCTGCATGACTCAGGCTATGAACCATAAAACATTTTCTGCCAAAAACTGAACCATAGCCTTTCTTACCCGCTGCATCAGTAAACAGCTTAAGCGTCAGTGACGTTAACCACAGATCGTCTAAAAAGAAAACTCGGTCATTGAAACCCGCCAGAAATCGCATCCAAACCTGCAAATCGGCTTTATCGTCTTTGCTTAAACGTATGCGGTGATGTGGGCGCTGTCAGACCTATCGTAAGATCAATAAGACGACGAAGAAACCCAGGCCTGGTAGGATGACTGAGCAAGAAAAATTTAGAACTCCAATTAGTGATTGGAGCTCCTTAAGAGACACCTCCTGACTTGAGTAAAACGAAGTTAAAAGTGTGTGACATTTTTGAAGGTTAACTTCTGGGAGCTTAGCCCCTTGAAAAACAGAGTCAAGCATGATACCTACAAATTGTAGCGAGGTATCGGGACCAATGGTTTTTTTCCTCGGCGATGCTGGGGACGTCAAGATATTGACAGACACTTCTCTTTAGTGTTAGCGGTAAAAAGGAAATCATCGAGCACATGTAGCATTCTGGAGGCTCAAAGACCGTACCGCCTACTTAGTGAAAAGTCCAACATGTTCCTTTCGGAATTTGCGACTGGTAGAACCGTGATCAATTACTTGTGGTTTGTTACCTGTTGAGGGAGATGGTTGTCCACGAAATGTCACTTTTAGCCACAGCTCCCAATGAACTTCATCACTAGGATATTTATTAACAGCAGTTTGCAGTAGAAGGCGAAGTTGCTCATCGCAAAATATCCTCTCACCGAATCAGTAGCGGCAATATCTCTTACGATTTCCCAATATTTGATAAGTTGAGGTGCCTCGCTAGGAAACACATTACGTAAATTGAAACGAAGGTATTAAATGCAGACATCTGTTGTTAATATTAGTGGCTTTTTCGGAGGTTTACAAGGCTTGAGAGTAAGCTTTGCGCCTGAACTTGGAGTAGAAGTATTGATTGATATGGAGTAGCGGTCTGGACTTGGAGTTACTGAAACTAGGAGGCCGAAATCCATGTGCTCCAATGACACCGCCTTTTAAACGGACATGGGAAGCATGGTGTTACTTGCGTTCTCACTGGCTGTTGGCGTGCCTATGGGCATAGTTGGCGTTTCATGGTGGCCTGCATCGTGCTGGTGACGACTTCCGTGATAGCTCTTGTTAAAACCTCCATATTGATGTTTGCACTAGTCTGTGTGGCGGTCTCAGGAAGGATAGCAGTTACTTTCAAGGTCGATGGCGTTGATAAAGCACGCTTGAGTCAGCAGTGAGGCGCTGTCAGATGGGTGCTTGCGAGAGGACATAGCTTATCGTAAAGTGTAATTAAGTTAAATTAGAATGCGTAAATGAACAAAAAAAATGAGTTCATGGGTGTTCCTGTGGGAAGCGAGAGGGCTGAACCGATCCCATACCTGTCGAACCAAAGCAACAACAACAACAGCAACAACAAATCGCTCTTCTCTTCCAAGGTCCTTCTTTATGGGATTGTTTGCCCATCAACAGAAATAATTCAGAAACCCAACCTCGTTTCAGGAAAAATATTTTAAACTATCTATTGTATTCCTGTTAACATTTGTATAATTTATTATCTTATTGCCGTTTTTAACCTAATAGTGTTTAAGCTAAGTTACCAATGTGGAGGCCCCTTCGCCATAAGCCTTGTGGTTTCTGGGGATCTCCTCGACACAGTTTATTTTCATCCTAATTCCTTTCAATCTCCTTCTAATTCCCAAATTTTAAGCTAATTATCCATACTATATATTTACCAGTAACTTCCCTCTTATTTATATTTAAATTATTTATTATATGACTGTGAACACTCTGGCGGCAAAAAATAATCAATCAATCAATTAATTAATTAAGAAGTTGTGCGTTTCCCATGGCTTATATCTGTCTGAATTTAAAAGAACATACCCTCACTAATCTATGATTTTTGTTAACTTTTCTTAACATAAAACTTGTTTTTTTTTTTATTATTATAATTTTTTATTTCCCATCAAATTTAGGGATGTACGATACAAGAGTCACCAGCAGTCATTTTAAAGACAAAAGCTCCTTCTTACCCCCCCCCCCCCCCTCTCTGAAACTACCCGATGTAGACTCATTTAATTGTTTTGCCCAGCTAGCCCCATTCTCTCTCAAACGTTTATACACGGCACAACGAACTCGCTTTGAATTCGGCGCGCTCTTAGCTGAGAAGAAATTCATTAGCCCTAGCGTTTTGTTTGGCTTCCTTAAGCAAAGTTTTCCTGAGGACATCATAAAGTCTAATGAGGGAAAAAGTCTTCCGAGTGCAGTTGCTGCCTGGTCTAATATGCTTGCTACCAGTAGTGCTGTTTTTCAGCTAAACGGGTAAACTTTAGTTACTCGGGCTTGGACGAAGGCTGGCATATTTTGGGCTTTGCTTGAGGAGGTGACAGTCTTTGGCTTTAAAAAGTAGCTCTTAGGGATGATTTCTAGTCGGGCAAGATGAAATTATGGGGAATTTTTCACCTGGCCAAAGACTTAGTTTATTTTCTTGTTGAAAACCGCCATATGTGTTCCCCGTTCCAATCTTTTTG